>NC_081185.1:85337451-85629480 GCF_029867415.1 Vicia villosa
TGAGGTATCAACTTTAGATCTGCAATGTTAGATCGTTCTGGAACCGTCTGAGGTATCAACTTTAGATTTGCAATGTTAGATCGTTTTGGAACCGTCTGAGGTATCAACTTTAGATCTGCAATGTTAGATCGTTCTGGAACCGTCTGAGGTATCGACTTAGATCTGTGATGTCTGTTTTTGAGTTGATAAGTGGTCAGAATGAATCTTCGGCTTGATTATATCTGAGAGAATCGTTCATGGAATTCAGGTGAACACTGCATGTGATTGAGAATATCTTTGTTGAAGATATCCGTCTACCTGAAAAAATCAACTTAGTGATATGCAATGTTTATGATGCATGTAATGTGAGATATTCTCGAGTTAAAGGAGAAATATGCATGTAATGTTGTGTATGAATATGCGCATGATGCATGATGTATGATGTATGAATGTGAATATGAATGTGTGATGTATGAATGTGAATATGAATGTGTGATGTATGAATGTGATGTCAAGCTTTTATTTGGGAAAATAAATTTCCGTCAGTCATCTGGATATGACTATATTGTGATTGTTGATGATCTTTTGTCTTGTTTGAGTATCCTCGGCTGGGGAAATTCTTTGAGAACCATGGTACTCTGTTGAAGGATCTTTGACTATCACTTGGGAATGAAAGGTAGCTGGAAGTTCTGATGCCCTTTCAAATGGGAATGAGGAAGATGCATAATCCTCCGATGCACTATCTGACCAAGTTCGGGTGCGGGGATCACACCTTCTGAAGATAGTAATCTGGAACAACCCTGCTGGGGGATAAGACTTTTTTTGAAGAGAAAATCTTTTTTGAGGAATTTGCTGAGAAATGCGCTTCTCTTGGGGATTTTCTTCTGGTGGAATGATGTCCAGATAATTGGGACATTTCCTGAATGTTATTCCTGTTTTTCCTGGTAAACATCAATCATATTCAAATGCACATGTTCATTCAGAATTATCATTGGGACGTTTACGTATTTAAAACAGAAAAAGTGAAAATGGTGATTTTTGAGCCTAAGCTGCATTGATTTTTGAAAAAGAGCCATGATAGGCTGATTAGCACAGGGAGACAATAATCCTAGAAGTAGGAAATTGTCAGAAAGCTTTGGAAAATATTTATGAAGGTAAATAGCTATGTGAAAACAATCCAGCCAAGTTTCAATTCTGCTATTGCCAATCTGTCTTCGAGCATCTCATCCCTCACTTGTTGGAAGAAAGTGATTGGACTGATCGGTGTCTTTGAGGTGTTGAATCTTGATGGTGAGTAGGCAGCTGAACGGAACATAGTTGTATGCTTCATTCCCTAACTTTTGCCTAGGCTGCCCTTTCAGGTTTTCAGCCTACCGGGATAGTATTTGTTTAGTCTCTAATTTTTGCCTGGACCGCCCTTTCGGGTTTTCAATCCACCGAGACGCTCATTTTTTGCCTAAGTTGCCCTTTCAGGTTTTCAACTTAGCGAGCTGTTTTTTCTTTTTAAGCGAAGTACTTTTTGACTATGTCAGCATTCACAGGGTGTGGGAAATCCTCGCCATCCATGGTGGTAAGCAACATGGCTCCACCGGAGAATATTTTCTTGATTATGAATGGTCCCTCGTAGGTGGGAGTCCATTTGCCTCTGGGATCACCTTGTGGTAAGATGATGCGTTTGACAACCAAGCCACCAGTTTGGTATGCTTGACTTTTGACTTTTTTGTTGAAGGCTTTGATCATACGCTTTTGGTATAGCTGACCATGACAAATAGCGGCGAGCCTTTTCTCATCAATCAAGTTTATCTGGTCCAACCGTGTTTGAATCCAATCGTCTTCGTCTAAATTGGCTTCTTTCATAATCCTTAGGGAAGGAATCTGAATTTCAATTGGAAGAACTGCCTCCATACCATAGACTAAGGAGAATGGAGTTGCCCCTGTTGAAGTACGCACAGATGTGCGATAACCATGAAGAGCAAAAGGTAACATCTCATGCCAGTCTTTGTAGGTTACTGTCATTTTTTGTATGATTTTCTTGATGTTCTTGTTGGCAGCTTCCACCGTGCCGTTCATCTTTGGTCGATATGGAGAAGAATTATGATGTTTGATCTTGAACCGTGTGCAAAGTTCAGTAATCATTCTGTTGTTTAGATTTGTGCCATTGTCCGTGATAATCCGTTCAGGGATGCCGTACCGACAAATGAGATTGTATTTGATGAACCGGGCCACCACATTTTTGGTGACAGAAGCAAATGAAGCTGCTTCTACCCACTTTGTGAAGTAGTCAATAGCGACCAGGATAAAGCGATGTCCGTTGGAGGCAGTAGGTTTGATTTCTCCAATCATATCAATACCCCACATTGCAAAAGGCCAAGGAGCCGTCAGGACGCATAATGGAACTGGAGGTACATGTACTTTGTCAGCGTATATTTGGCATTTGTGACATGTTCGGGAGTGATGATGGCAGTCTGTTTCCATGGTAGACCAGTAATAACCTGCTCTCAGGATCTTTTTAGCCATTGTATGTCCACTGGAATGAGTACCGAAGGCACCATTGTGTATTTCTTCCATGATCTGTTCTGCTTCCTTTTTGTTTACACAGCGAAGTAAAGTCGAGTCATGGTTGCGTTTGTATAAGGTTCCATTGCTTAGAAAGAATTTGGCAGCAAATCTCCTTAGAAACTTTCTGTCGTTAACGGATGCCCCTTCAGGGTACTCCTGAGCTTCGAGATATCTTTTTACTTCATGGAACCATGGCTTTTCTTTGGTTCCTTCGGTATTGATCTCATTGCAATAGGATGGTTCATCTTGCCTGTAAATGGTGATCATAGGCGCCTCATTGTCCCACCTGACTTTGAACATGGATGACATGGTAGCTAAAGCATCAGCTAGTTGATTTTCCTCGCGTGGGATTTATTCGAAAGTGATTTCTTCGAAGTAAAGAATCAAACTCAGCACATATTCTTTGTAAGGAATTAGATTCGGGTGCTTCGTGTCCCATTCCCCTTTGACTTGGTAGATTACCAAGGCCGAGTCTCCGTAGACTTCCAGGAATTTGATTCTTAGATCGATTGCAGCTTTAAGACCCAGAATACATGCTTCGTATTCGGCTATATTGTTAGTGCAATTGAAGCATAATCTGGCAGTGAATGGTGTATAACCTCCTGCAGGGGAAATGATCACAGCTCCGATGCCATTGCCAAGTGTATTAGAAGCTCCGTCAAAAACCATAGTCCACCGAGATCCTGGCTCGGGTCCTTCTTCTGGTCCTGGTTGTTTGTAGTCATTGACTAGCATAATGTCTTCGTCTGGGAAGTCAAAGTTCAATGCTTGATAATCATCCACTGCTTGATGAGCCAGATGATCAGCTACCACACTTCCTTTGATTGCTTTTTGTGAAGTGTATTGAATGTCATATTCTGTTAAGATCATTTGCCATCTCGCTATTCTTCCAGAGAGAGCAGGTTTTTCAAACACGTATTTGATGGGATCCATCTTGGAGATTAGGAAAGTGGTGTGATTTAGCATGTACTGTCTTAGTCGGCGAGCCGTCCAAGCTAAGGCACAACAAGTTTTTTCGAGTAGTGAGTATCTTGTTTCACAATCGGTAAACTTTTTGCTAAGATAGTAGATTGCGTGCTCCTTTCGGCCGGATTTGTCATGTTGTCCTAGTACACACCCCATTGAGTCTTCTAACACAGTTAGGTACATTATCAGAGGTCTGCCTTCCACAGGTGGCAACAAGATTGGAGGTTTTTGGAGATATTCTTTGATTTTGTCAAAGGCTAACTGGCATTTGTCATTCCACCTTTCCACTTGATCTTTCTTCAACAGTTTGAAGATCGGCACACAAGTAGTAGTCATGTGGGCAATAAATTGGGCGATGTAATTTAGACGTCCTAAGAATCCTCTGACTTGTTTCTCGGTACGAGGTATAGGCATTTCTTGAATGGCTTTAACCTTGGCGGGATCAACCTCAATACCTTTGCTGCTGACGATGAAACCTAAAAGTTTGCCGGATCTTACTCCAAAGGTACAATTATTTGGGTTCAGTCGCAACTTGTATTTCTTGAGTCTGTCAAACAACTTGTGTAAATGACCCAGATGTTCTTCCTCGGTGTTGGATTTTGCAATCATGTCATCGACATACACCTCTATTTCTTGATGAATCATATCATGAAATAGCGCTACCATTGCACGTTGATAGGTTGCTCCTGCGTTTTTCAGACCAAAGGGCATTACTTTGTAACAAAAGGTTCCCCAGGGTGTTGTGAAGGTTATTTTTTCCATGTCTTCGGGTGCCATCTTGATTTGATTGTACCCTGAGAATCCGTCCATAAAGGAGAATACCTTGCATTGTGCGGTATTGTCAACCAGTACATCGATGTGTGGTAAAGGGAAATCATCTTTGGGGCTTACCCGGTTCAGATCTCTGTAGTCCACGCACATTCTGACTTTCCCGTCTTTTTTAGGTACAGGCACGATGTTAGCTATCCAAGGAGGATAACTTACAACTTTTAGGAATCCGGCATTGAACTGTTTTTCAACCTCGTCTTTGATCTTTTTTGACATATCAGGCCTACTCCTTCGTAGTTTCTGTTTGACTGGAATGCTACCTTCTTTGATTGGCAGGCGATGAACTACAATGTGTGTGTCAAGGCCTGGCATATCTTCATAGGACCAGGCGAATATCTCGACGTAGTCTTGCAGCATTTGAATTAGTCTTTGCTTGATGCTGTGTTCTAAATCAGCCCCTATTTTGACTTCTTTCTTTTCTTCGTTGCTGCCAAAGTTGATGACCTCAATTGGCTCCTCGTGAGGCTGTATGGCCTTGTCTTCTTGTTCTAGCAGCCTTGCAATTTCTCTTGGCACTTCACAATCTTCCTCACTTTCGTCCTCAGTTTGGTAGATCGGACTTTCAAAGTCATGACGGGCAATAGCAGAATCGTTGTTGACTGGATCCAGAGTGTATGTGAATCTGCATGTTAGTTATGTGAGTGTGTGTGAAGAAAAAACATAGCTATTTGAAAGCGAAGAAAGAAAGAAAAAGGATCACAAAATTTAAATATGCAAGCGTCCCATGATTTTATTGAATGCACATGATCATGATATGATAAGCCCTTATAGAAGGACCAGTGTGCTAAGGCACACGGCTTTCAAGCTCATGGTTCGATTGTTCAGGAACCATTTTTATCTTTGCATAATATACACAAAGAAAACAGGAAATGGCATTTACTCCTGGTCAAAGGAGATCACATTCTCAGCTTTCCAGTTGTTCAATCCATTGTTGTGAGCAGGGAGTATCCAGCTGTTCCAGTTGCAGTTGTCTTTTTCATCTTCCACAACATTGATTTCATTAGTGGGAAAATGAGCCGGTGATGCTTCGGGATAAGGGATATACTCTGCTGGATACGAGAGCCCAGGCTGAGGTATCGACTTAGATCTGTGATGTCTGTTTTTGAGTTGATAAGTGGTCAGAATGAATCTTCGGCTTGATTATATCTGAGAGAATCGTTCATGGAATTCAGGTGAACACTGCATGTGATTGAGAATATCTTTGTTGAAGATATCCGTCTACCTGAAAAAATCAACTTAGTGATATGCAATGTTTATGATGCATGTAATGTGAGATATTCTCGAGTTAAAGGAGAAATATGCATGTAATGTTGTGTATGAATATGCGCATGATGCATGATGTATGATGTATGAATGTGAATATGAATGTGTGATGTATGAATGTGAATATGAATGTGTGATGTATGAATGTGATGTCAAGCTTTTATTTGGGAAAATAAATTTCCGTCAGTCATCTGGATATGACTATATTGTGATTGTTGATGATCTTTTGTCTTGTTTGAGTATCCTCGGCTGGGGAAATTCTTTGAGAACCATGGTACTCTGTTGAAGGATCTTTGACTATCACTTGGGAATGAAAGGTAGCTGGAAGTTCTGATGCCCTTTCAAATGGGAATGAGGAAGATGCATAATCCTCCGATGCACTATCTGACCAAGTTCGGGTGCGGGGATCACACCTTCTGAAGATAGTAATCTGGAACAACCCTGCTGGGGGATAAGACTTTTTTTGAAGAGAAAATCTTTTTTGAGGAATTTGCTGAGAAATGCGCTTCTCTTGGGGATTTTCTTCTGGTGGAATGATGTCCAGATAATTGGGACATTTCCTGAATGTTATTCCTGTTTTTCCTGGTAAACATCAATCATATTCAAATGCACATGTTCATTCAGAATTATCATTGGGACGTTTACGTATTTAAAACAGAAAAAGTGAAAATGGTGATTTTTGAGCCTAAGCTGCATTGATTTTTGAAAAAGAGCCATGATAGGCTGATTAGCACAGGGAGACAATAATCCTAGAAGTAGGAAATTGTCAGAAAGCTTTGGAAAATATTTATGAAGGTAAATAGCTATGTGAAAACAATCCAGCCAAGTTTCAATTCTGCTATTGCCAATCTGTCTTCGAGCATCTCATCCCTCACTTGTTGGAAGAAAGTGATTGGACTGATCGGTGTCTTTGAGGTGTTGAATCTTGATGGTGAGTAGGCAGCTGAACGGAACATAGTTGTATGCTTCATTCCCTAACTTTTGCCTAGGCTGCCCTTTCAGGTTTTCAGCCTACCGGGATAGTATTTGTTTAGTCTCTAATTTTTGCCTGGACCGCCCTTTCGGGTTTTCAATCCACCGAGACGCTCATTTTTTGCCTAAGTTGCCCTTTCAGGTTTTCAACTTAGCGAGCTGTTTTTTCTTTTTAAGCGAAGTACTTTTTGACTATGTCAGCATTCACAGGGTGTGGGAAATCCTCGCCATCCATGGTGGTAAGCAACATGGCTCCACCGGAGAATATTTTCTTGATTATGAATGGTCCCTCGTAGGTGGGAGTCCATTTGCCTCTGGGATCACCTTGTGGTAAGATGATGCGTTTGACAACCAAGCCACCAGTTTGGTATGCTTGACTTTTGACTTTTTTGTTGAAGGCTTTGATCATACGCTTTTGGTATAGCTGACCATGACAAATAGCGGCGAGCCTTTTCTCATCAATCAAGTTTATCTGGTCCAACCGTGTTTGAATCCAATCGTCTTCGTCTAAATTGGCTTCTTTCATAATCCTTAGGGAAGGAATCTGAATTTCAATTGGAAGAACTGCCTCCATACCATAGACTAAGGAGAATGGAGTTGCCCCTGTTGAAGTACGCACAGATGTGCGATAACCATGAAGAGCAAAAGGTAACATCTCATGCCAGTCTTTGTAGGTTACTGTCATTTTTTGTATGATTTTCTTGATGTTCTTGTTGGCAGCTTCCACCGTGCCGTTCATCTTTGGTCGATATGGAGAAGAATTATGATGTTTGATCTTGAACCGTGTGCAAAGTTCAGTAATCATTCTGTTGTTTAGATTTGTGCCATTGTCCGTGATAATCCGTTCAGGGATGCCGTACCGACAAATGAGATTGTATTTGATGAACCGGGCCACCACATTTTTGGTGACAGAAGCAAATGAAGCTGCTTCTACCCACTTTGTGAAGTAGTCAATAGCGACCAGGATAAAGCGATGTCCGTTGGAGGAAGTAGGTTTGATTTCTCCAATCATATCAATACCCCACATTGCAAAAGGCCAAGGAGCCGTCAGGACGCATAATGGAACTGGAGGTACATGTACTTTGTCAGCGTATATTTGGCATTTGTGACATGTTCGGGAGTGATGATGGCAGTCTGTTTCCATGGTAGACCAGTAATAACCTGCTCTCAGGATCTTTTTAGCCATTGTATGTCCACTGGAATGAGTACCGAAGGCACCATTGTGTATTTCTTCCATGATCTGTTCTGCTTCCTTTTTGTTTACACAGCGAAGTAAAGTCGAGTCATGGTTGCGTTTGTATAAGGTTCCATTGCTTAGAAAGAATTTGGCAGCAAATCTCCTTAGAAACTTTCTGTCGTTAACGGATGCCCCTTCAGGGTACTCCTGAGCTTCGAGATATCTTTTTACTTCATGGAACCATGGCTTTTCTTTGGTTCCTTCGGTATTGATCTCATTGCAATAGGATGGTTCATCTTGCCTGTAAATGGTGATCATAGGCGCCTCATTGTCCCACCTGACTTTGAACATGGATGACATGGTAGCTAAAGCATCAGCTAGTTGATTTTCCTCGCGTGGGATTTATTCGAAAGTGATTTCTTCGAAGTAAAGAATCAAACTCAGCACATATTCTTTGTAAGGAATTAGATTCGGGTGCTTCGTGTCCCATTCCCCTTTGACTTGGTAGATTACCAAGGCCGAGTCTCCGTAGACTTCCAGGAATTTGATTCTTAGATCGATTGCAGCTTTAAGACCCAGAATACATGCTTCGTATTCGGCTATATTGTTAGTGCAATTGAAGCATAATCTGGCAGTGAATGGTGTATAACCTCCTGCAGGGGAAATGATCACAGCTCCGATGCCATTGCCAAGTGTATTAGAAGCTCCGTCAAAAACCATAGTCCACCGAGATCCTGGCTCGGGTCCTTCTTCTGGTCCTGGTTGTTTGTAGTCATTGACTAGCATAATGTCTTCGTCTGGGAAGTCAAAGTTCAATGCTTGATAATCATCCACTGCTTGATGAGCCAGATGATCAGCTACCACACTTCCTTTGATTGCTTTTTGTGAAGTGTATTGAATGTCATATTCTGTTAAGATCATTTGCCATCTCGCTATTCTTCCAGAGAGAGCAGGTTTTTCAAACACGTATTTGATGGGATCCATCTTGGAGATTAGGAAAGTGGTGTGATTTAGCATGTACTGTCTTAGTCGGCGAGCCGTCCAAGCTAAGGCACAACAAGTTTTTTCGAGTAGTTAGTATCTTGTTTCACAATCGGTAAACTTTTTGCTAAGATAGTAGATTGCGTGCTCCTTTCGGCCGGATTTGTCATGTTGTCCTAGTACACACCCCATTGAGTCTTCTAACACAGTTAGGTACATTATCAGAGGTCTGCCTTCCACAGGTGGCAACAAGATTGGAGGTTTTTGGAGATATTCTTTGATTTTGTCAAAGGCTAACTGGCATTTGTCATTCCACCTTTCCACTTGATCTTTCTTCAACAGTTTGAAGATCGGCACACAAGTAGTAGTCATGTGGGCAATAAATTGGGCGATGTAATTTAGACGTCCTAAGAATCCTCTGACTTGTTTCTCGGTACGAGGTATAGGCATTTCTTGAATGGCTTTAACCTTGGCGGGATCAACCTCAATACCTTTGCTGCTGACGATGAAACCTAAAAGTTTGCCGGATCTTACTCCAAAGGTACAATTATTTGGGTTCAGTCGCAACTTGTATTTCT
This sequence comes from Vicia villosa, assembly GCF_029867415.1. Taxonomy (NCBI): domain Eukaryota; kingdom Viridiplantae; phylum Streptophyta; class Magnoliopsida; order Fabales; family Fabaceae; genus Vicia; species Vicia villosa. The sequence goes on from NC_081185.1 coordinate 85,346,755, forward strand.
TGAGTCTGTCAAACAACTTGTGTAAATGACCCAGATGTTCTTCCTCGGTGTTGGATTTTGCAATCATGTCATCGACATACACCTCTATTTCTTGATGAATCATATCATGAAATAGCGCTACCATTGCACGTTGATAGGTTGCTCCTGCGTTTTTCAGACCAAAGGGCATTACTTTGTAACAAAAGGTTCCCCAGGGTGTTGTGAAGGTTATTTTTTCCATGTCTTCGGGTGCCATCTTGATTTGATTGTACCCTGAGAATCCGTCCATAAAGGAGAATACCTTGCATTGTGCGGTATTGTCAACCAGTACATCGATGTGTGGTAAAGGGAAATCATCTTTGGGGCTTGCCCGGTTCAGATCTCTGTAGTCCACGCACATTCTGACTTTCCCGTCTTTTTTAGGTACAGGCACGATGTTAGCTATCCAAGGAGGATAACTTACAACTTTTAGGAATCCGGCATTGAACTGTTTTTCAACCTCGTCTTTGATCTTTTTTGACATATCAGGCCTACTCCTTCGTAGTTTCTGTTTGACTGGAATGCTACCTTCTTTGATTGGCAGGCGATGAACTACAATGTGTGTGTCAAGGCCTGGCATATCTTCATAGGACCAGGCGAATATCTCGACGTAGTCTTGCAGCATTTGAATTAGTCTTTGCTTGATGCTGTGTTCTAAATCAGCCCCTATTTTGACTTCTTTCTTTTCTTCGTTGCTGCCAAAGTTGATGACCTCAATTGGCTCCTCGTGAGGCTGTATGGCCTTGTCTTCTTGTTCTAGCAGCCTTGCAATTTCTCTTGGCACTTCACAATCTTCCTCACTTTCGTCCTCAGTTTGGTAGATCGGACTTTCAAAGTCATGACGGGCAATAGCAGAATCGTTGTTGACTGGATCCAGAGTGTATGTGAATCTGCATGTTAGTTATGTGAGTGTGTGTGAAGAAAAAACATAGCTATTTGAAAGCGAAGAAAGAAAGAAAAAGGATCACAAAATTTAAATATGCAAGCGTCCCATGATTTTATTGAATGCACATGATCATGATATGATAAGCCCTTATAGAAGGACCAGTGTGCTAAGGCACACGGCTTTCAAGCTCATGGTTCGATTGTTCAGGAACCATTTTTATCTTTGCATAATATACACAAAGAAAACAGGAAATGGCATTTACTCCTGGTCAAAGGAGATCACATTCTCAGCTTTCCAGTTGTTCAATCCATTGTTGTGAGCAGGGAGTATCCAGCTGTTCCAGTTGCAGTTGTCTTTTTCATCTTCCACAACATTGATTTCATTAGTGGGAAAATGAGCCGGTGATCCTTCGGGATAAGGGATATACTCTGCTGGATACGAGAGCCCAGGCTGAGATATCTCTATTGGCTGAGCGAGATGCTCGATAAGGCCGTCCCATGCAGTCGGGATGATGTTTTGAATAGAGACTTGTGCATCCTGATGAGGAGTGTATGCTGACAGAAAGCAATCCTTGTTATTTGGTATTTCCCTGGCTTTTTCAAGAGCGAAATTGTCATCGTACTGTTCATCCCATCCAGTTGGGACAATGTCCTCCATAGCAATTTGTGAGCTCGGAGGAGCGGAGTATTTCACCATATAGTCATATTTGCCGCTGGGTTCTCCTAGCGTGTCCCATACTTCTTTGGGTGGATTTTGATATTGCTCAGTGACGGGACTTGTGAAACTTTCGTCATTTCCAATTTGATCACCCCATCCAGTCGGGGTAATGTTTTCCAAAGCAATATAAGAATTCTGAGGTGCGGTATACTGATAATTATACCCGCCATTTGGTTCTCCCACAGCATCCCACATTCCCACGGAAATGGGTGGAATCTCATCTGGACATGGCTGAATGATATGGTTCAAGAACACTCCTTCATCTTCAATAGCGTTTACTTCTTGGCTGACGAAGTGTGACATTAATCCTCCAGAACGAGGACCTTGATCATTCTTTTGATTTTCACTATCATAGCCCAGGCCTAGCTTGTCAGACTTGTAGGGTATATCGGGAAGTTGTCCCCATACTGTGTAATCACCCTGTTCAATCATGGCTTTGGCATCTTTGAGAGAAGCCATAGTTGTAGTTGGAGTAGCAGGAATATGCTTGGTGGTAGAGACATCTGGGGAGACCACCTCAAATGATTGGCATGGAGTTTCGATGAATTCGTCCTCCAACTCAACATATTTGAAATTGCTTAGGTGACTAACCACATATTCCTCTTCGCCATAGACTATGACAATCTTTCCTTTTACTGGATATTTTAACTTCTGATGTAGGGTAGAAGTTACAGCGTTTGCCCCATGTATCCAAGGACGTCCAAGTAAACAGGAGTAGGCTGGGTGAATTTCCATTACGTAAAAGATAGAATCAAAGATCTGAGAACCCACTCTGATTGGGAGATTCACTTTTCCGTATACCGTTCTTGTTGACCCGTCAAAGGCTCTTACCATAACATCACTTGGTTGTAACACAATTCCTTCGAAGTCAAGCTTTTCTAGTACTGTTTTCGGTAACACGTTCAAAGAAGAACCGTTATCTACTAGTACATGAGATAGAGTGGTGCCATTACATTCAATGGAGATATGTAGGGCTTTGTTGTGATTTTTTCCAGCAGGGGTTAGATCCACATCAGAGAAACCGAGACCATTGCTCACGGTTAGATTGGCAACACAATTCTCAAATTGGTCGACTGAGATCTCTTGAGGCACATGCGCAGCTTTAAGGAACTTCATCAGAGCTTTGGCATGAGCTTCTGAATATTTTAGCAGGGATAGCATTGAGATTTTTGAAACGGTGTGCCCCAGTTGCTCAACAATATTGTAATCACTCTTGCAGATGATTTTCAATATTTCCTCCATTTCTTGCTTTGATGGATCCTCAGCAGTGATCTCCATCGGGGTTTGAACTTGTTCAACTTGTGGCTCTTTGCCTCGAGCGCTGTTATCTTGATTAGGAACTGGGACTCGGACTGGACCAGCAGCAACATTTGGAGAAATTTCTGGTGAAAAGATTCTTCCACTTCTCGTGATCTTGCTGGTACCCACAATATTACCCACAGTTGGAGTAGTTAACTTTGCGGTCTCTTCAGTCGAGGTACCCTGCTTAACTCCATGAACGTAAACATTAGTGTCGTATCCCCATGGGACAGCTTTGTCTGAGGAGTATGGAAATGGAGTTGGACTAGCAATGACTACTGATGCCACTTTGAGTGTAGCAGAAATTTTGAATGGAGCCTTGGCAGAGATTTTGAATGGTAAGCTGGAGATCACTGAGGCATCCTCTATTCTCATCCCGTTTGCAAAGACTTCGCATAGCACGTCCATAGAAGGGAGCCTCTCAAACATAATGATACGGCGATCCATCCACTTTTGAATTCCCATCCTCAGATTTTCACAACCATTGGGCAGGCAGGAGCAGTAAAAGCAGTCGGGGTCACACCCTGGAAAGTAACCAGCTCGGATTAGCTTTCCTTTGACTTCGCAGAGTGGAGTTGATAATTCGTTCACATCATAGATGTAAACAGTGTCCAGGATAGCGTTAACAGTTTTGTCATGCTTTGGCATAGGTGCAGTGATGACATTTGGAGTTTCTGGAGGATCGAACTCAATTTCCCCAGCATCTATCATATCTTGTATTTTATTTTTCAGGGCCCAGCAGTGATCTGCGTCATGTCCTGGACAGTTTGAGTGATAGGCACATGTCGCATCAGGGCGATAATTCGGAGAGGAAGTGTTGACATTCTTTGGAGGACCTTTTAATGTGATCAGATCTGCTTTTAGCAAGTGCTGCAATGCCTGAGAGATTGGCATGTTGATTCTGGTGAAATTTCTTCTTGGTGCATCTGGTCGATGCGTATATTTTGGCTGTTGATCTTTCTGAGGTGCAGATGTGGAGATCAAAACTGCCCCTACAGATTGATGCTGCTCACTTTTGCGACTTTTCTGAATTCGTGTTGCATTGACCTCATTTCTCCCGCTGATGGGCCTTTTTGTAGTACCAGAGGAGGAACCTATTTGAATTTTTCCATTTTGAATGCCACTTTTGACACGTTCTCCGGTCAATATCAGGTCAGTGAAACCTGATGATGAGCTTCCCAGCAAATGGCTATAGAAAGGGCCAGTTAAAGTGCCCATGAACATGTCGACTAGTTCGCGATCAGATAAGGGTGGTTGAACCCTTCCAGCCATATCTCTCCACTTTTGTGCATATCCTTTGAAACTTTCTTTTGGTCCCATAGACATGCCCCCTAGTTGAGTACGGGTTGGCGCAAGATCAGCATTGTATTGGTACTGTTTGTAAAAAGCAGCAGCTAATTCTTCCCAAGTATGAACCTTGGTATTTTCCAGCTGGTAGTACCACTCGAGTTGTGTACCCGACAGACTTTCTTGGAAGAAGTGAATCCACAATTTGTTATCTGTTGTATGAGGTTGCATCTTCCTCACATAGGATCTCAGATGTAGTTTCAGGCAGGAAACTCCGTCATATTTTGCAAAGACAGGAACTTTGAATTTTGGAGGGATAACAACATCCGAGATGAGCCCCAGATCATTGAAATCTAAGCCAGGTACTTTTTGTATCTCCATAGCTTTCATACGGTCTTCCAGCTGTTGGTATTTGTCATCATCCGGTTCGTCCCCAGAATGACCATCTTCTTCATTTGAAGAGAGAGAGGGTTTAGCAGAACCCCGGTTGCTTTGATTGTCTTCTTGTTCACCATCACCGACTGTTTCAGGGATCGGTGGCTTTTTGAACTTTTTGACTGGGATTTTGATCTTCCTTTTCAGGTGACTTAAGCCTACAGATCCTTTGGGCTTCTTTTTCTTCTTGATTATCAGGGCTTTCAGTTCTTGCTGCCCCTTTGCCAGTTCCAGAATTGCCACTTGAACTTGGGCATTCCGTGCTTCGAGATTCTTGATGCTTGTCTCAGATTCCATCTCTTCTGACTGAAATAAACAGCGAGGAGATGAGAAATCCGTCATGAGAACCTGCTATGCAATGTGTATGACTGGATGCAATGTATATGCAAATGTATGAAATGTATATGCAATGTAAATGAATGCAATGTATGAAATGCAATGCATGAAATGAAATGTGCGTGCAATGTTTCAAGGATCTTAGAGTTTAGATTTGTTAAAGAAGAAACAAACGTTAGTTAATCAATTTATTCTTTTTTTCTTTGCCTCATTTGGGCTTACAAGACAGAAATAAAATAAATGATCCTTCAGGTCTCCCTTGGACACTTTCTCTTTGCCCCCAGGAATGTGTTGATCTGCTGTTCTTCTTGAAGCTGTCCGGTGAGCTCCAATATCCTTCTCTCATAGTCCTGACAGTGTGCTTTGAAGGTGTCTCTTTCCTCTTTGAGTTGAACCCAAGATTTTTGCAACTCTTCTAGGTCAGTTGGCATATCCGGGTGCAGAATAACTTGAGGTTCGTATCCTTCGACCTCTGGTTCAATAGTCACTGGTAGAATAGCGGGATATGGCATAATGAGTTTCTGAGCATGAGTGCGGACCCATCTGAGGTAAGGTTCCATAGGGATAGAATTCCATTGCCCCAAAGTTTTGCTTTCTATTCTATAGACACTGTCCCATGCCCGTATGAACCTTCATCGGTGTCTATGAGAATCATTCTCGTAATCAAACACAATGCCACTGATAATCATGTCATGAGGACCGTTGCTCCTTGCATATCCGAATTGGCGTAGAGCTAAAGAGGGATTGTAAGTGATGCCTCCTTTGATGTCAAGGAGTGGTACATTAGGGTACTCTCCACAATGATCAATGATAGTAATGTCTCTTTGAAAGAAGTTGTTCCACCGGATATCTGAATGAGATAAAGACATAATCCTGCGAGACCATTGCATTCTTTGTTCATTTCTCAACACTGATCGGGGAAGATGAAATGTAAACCATCTAGCCAGTAGTGGTATACAACACATGAGAGTTCCTCGTTTCTTCATGGTACGAGTGTGTAGAGAATGTAGAATGTCTCCCAGCAATGTTGGTACCGGGTTACGGATTAGGAAAAGGTTGATGATGTGTACACTTATGAACTGGTCGGGATTTGGGAATAAAACCAAACCATAGATCAAAAGGGCCATAACTTCCTCAAAAGCTGGATAACTTTTGTTTTCTAGCAGTAGTCGAGCCTTTTCCAACAAGAATTTAGCAAGCAAACCCTTAACTCCACTCTTTGTTTCCCAATTGGACTCGATTTCTGATTTTCGCAGATGTAAAGCAGCAGCAATGACTTCAGGTTTTGGAATCCTTTCTAAACCAGTGAAAGGTAATTGATTTCAAACAGGCAATCCAATTAGTTCAGAGAATTCTTCCAAAGTGGGTACCGACTGGTAATCAGGAAAGGTAAAGCAATGATGTTCAGGGTCAAAGAACTGGAACAGGACCCGTATCATGTCTTCTTCAAATTTTGAGGTAACCAAATGGAGTAGGTGACCATGCCTTTCGGTGAATTGAACATTCTTGGGGAATTCTGACACTAAGTCTTTTAGTTCAGATGGTACCGTTAAGATGTTGATTCGGATGTAATCTTGGGTGGCGGGAGCCATTACCTGCAAAAACAAAGGTAAACTCTTTGATCCTTGAAGTGTTTTGTGAGAAAATGATGTGCTTATGATGCAAACATGTGGCACACAAAAACAAATCAAACAATAGCCTTAGGTTTAAAGGCTTGCATGGAGCTGATAGGTGATACCCTCCCCACTGAAGTTGAGTTGGTTAAAACCTGTCCTAGAATAGCATTCGGGTTCTATGATCCTTGGAAGTAACATCTCAATACGGCGCTCGAGCGGCCGATCAAAATATTCCTCGAGGATAACTAAATTCGATCAATTTCAAAGCTAGCCACTTAATAGGCCATAAGTCAAGTTCAACTAAAAAGGTTCTAAGACAAATTAGTGTTTAATGACATTTCGGAAGCCTAATATACTCCTTGATCGTTTTCAAGGGACATCAGTATAAACCAAAGTATCGCACTAACGATGACTACCAGATCAACCGTATCGGTACATGACGTACAGCTTCCTTGGTCTATTGTCATATACTTAAGGTATCTCGAGATTCGGGTTAGAATCTTTCACACAAGCAAAATACCCAAACAAACCTTTGAAAAATAGAGCAATCAAGTCAAACAATTGAAAACATCGAAGTAATCTATTCTCTTAAGGTAACCCCTTTTGAAAACATTTTGTTTTTTGAAAGTATCTCCCCAGCAGAGTCGCCAGTTCTGTGGACCTCCTTTTTTTTTCGGGCCATACCTCTGAGCGGGAGAGATACGTGAACTGACTCTTTTTTATCGCTTATGCTTTCGCATTTTTTGAAAATTCACAGAGTCGCCACCGACCTTTTATTTTATCCAATTAAGGAAAGGTTAATAAAAGAAACAGAAAAAAGACCTTTAAGAAATTCTGGGTAAGGGGGTAGGCTATACAAAGGGAAGGTGTTAGCACCCTTTGTATCCATGGTTATCCATGGGCTCTTAAGTTTGCTTAGCTCACTTGTTTTTCGATTACTTTTCAATTGCTTTAGAATGCTCATATGTGGTTTCAAATACCCTTTGTAAATTGAATTTGTAATGATCCTTGTGCGGATGTATACAAAATGCTTGTTTATCTTTCGAAAGATGTTTTAGAAAGAACGTTAACTTTGTAATGATCCGTGTTTGGATGTATACAAAATATTGTCTTTTTGGAAAGATTTGAAAAAACAACAGTGTATGAGAATTTTGTTTGTTTTGATTTGAGCAAGCAAACTAGGAGGTCTACCCTGAGTTGTAAGGTCTTTATCCTTATTTCCTTTAAAAATCTATCCTTTCACCGGATATAAACAAAAGGTTCGATTTTGTACTCAAAACAGTAGAATTTTTACTTTGATTTTGAAAAGAATGTGAAGGGATTACCTTAAGAGGTGCAAATGTGATTGTGTTTGAATTCAGATATTTTATCTTTTGGAGTTAGTGATCTAACGGTTCAATTTTATCTTTGACATACACGCAGTTTATATTTGCTGGAAATTAAAATGCGGAAATGTAAAGTGCGCAAAGTAAATCTACGCTATTACATCGATTGTGCAGGAAATGTAAACTAGCCTATTTACATGAATTTGACATCCTATACATTTATCTAGGAATTTAAATTGCAAGAAAAATAAAAGGCATATTTTTGGATTTTTTTTTTATGATTGATTTTAATTATAATTAATGCATGATTAATTAAATTAAAATGAAGAAAAAAGATGAAAATAGATTTAAACCTAGAAATTAAGTTTAAAATATGTACAAAATATTTGTCAATTAATTTTAAAAACAAAACTAATTTTTTTGGAATTTTTGAAATTGATTTGAAATTGATTTAAGTTAATTAATACATAATTATGCAAATAATTTTACAAATAATTAAAACTTAGAGAGAAAATTATTCAAAATATGTACAAAATTAGTTTATAATATATAAACAATATTTAACATAAAGAACAATTTTTTTTATGATTTTTTGATTGGTTAGGATAATTAAAAAGCAAATATATAAATATATACTAATTAATAATGCAAAATAACGAATAGGGGTAAACCTAAAAATAAATTTGGCGCGACCTATCCATTCAACTCGTCTGATCCATACGAACTCAATGGTACCACTTAGATCCTCTAATTTTGCCTATTTCAGAAAGCCCTAATTTTGAGATTATGAACCCTAGAATGGTAACTTCGTGTGTAAGCGTCTAAAACTCAATTAAAGTTCCAGAAATGATCTACACACCACACCAAGTTCAAATATATGTCTACATCGTGCTAGATATGCTTGTGTTATGAGATACAAGTCAGTTTTAGTTTGAGCAAATCGTGACCTGTGTAGCTCGATTCAGTGAGGTTTAAGACTTGCAATTGATTGGAATAGTTTCAGTGAAGCTCAGAGATGATGTTTGAATGCTTAGTTTGTATTGAAATTGACTGAAATTAAAAATTCGAATTTGAAATTTCTTTGAAAAGTTTAAGTGGTTACAAGCATGGTACAAGCATAAGAATAGCTCTGATTTCTGTCTCTTTTGATTGTGAAGTGTTATAGCCTTTATATAGACTATGTTGTGCTTAGAATTGAAGCCAAGAAGCATCTAGTTGCCTTTGTGGAATTCTTGATTTTTTTTATATTAAAAACCTTTGAATTATTGACCAAGTCTTCTTCTCTTCAATGCTCTTGCCTTGCTCTTCAATTCTCTGCAGAAAATCAGAGATTCCTTGGGTGAGTCATGCTTGGATTGTAAGCTACCCATTATCCATTCATTTTTATTTTAATTTAATCTTAAAATAAGATAAAATTAAGCAAAAAATGGATAAAAAAAGGTGTGGGCCTTGTCTTGGTCGTGGGAGGCCCATTATATTATGGAAATGATGTTTGAACCATGAAAACTTGGCCCCATTTGGAAAAAATACATTTTTGAGCAATGTTGATTTCATGCATTTTCCCAAAATTTAGCCAACTTCAACAAGGTGTAAATCCCTCAATTTTTGTCATATGAAGGAGATCTTGCACTTTTTGGAAACCTCAAAGAGTCATCTAACCAATTCCTTTGGTCTCATGTCAAAATGATTTTCGATGCTCCTTGTGTGTCCTTTTGAAAAAAGTGTCTTTTTGTTGACTTTGAAAATGACCTGTAATGTCTTTGATCATATTTTTCAAATGGTGAATCCAATCACAATGGGATCAATGGCATTTGAAAGATAATTGAATTTCCTTCAAAATGAGCTTTGGTTTGAATTTTTTGGATGAAGGATGAGAGAGTTATGACCAGTCAAAGTTGAGTTGACTTTTCAGGCAAAAACCCTAATTTTGAATCTTAGGGTTTTGTTGATTTTTGATCTTTCCCTGATGAATTATGATCATCCAATGATCAAATGATGAATCCTTTGACAAAATATGGACTTTGACAAAAAATTTCATTTTTGACTGTCTGTTGACTTTTTTGGTCAAACGGGTCGTCTGTTGACTGTTTGAGCTGCTGACGGTGCGTCTGAGTTAATTGAAGTTTGAAAATTTGTATGATGGTACTTTGAGATATATGGATGTGCATGAAATCCATTTGAGGTCTCAAAAACTTGTTTCTCCTGTAAAAACAAGAAAACCCTAGTCAGGGACTGTTTGTGTAGGAGACAGTTAAGCGTACCTGATTTTTGTGCAGTGTTGAGTCTCTACTAATCGCGTGATATTCAGAAGACTTCTAGAACAAAAATCTTGGAATTTTGAATTGTGAAAGATTGATTTGATTTATGGTACAAAACACTGAGAATTGTACTGCCAGCAGTTTGGCTGTCAACTGACTGTTCAGGTATTGACGTAGCAGTTAGAGTGAAAAATCAACAGTCAAAGTTAATTTTCTTTTTTGTTGTTTTTGTTTTTGTGTGAAAAATGAAAGTTTATTTACATGACTTGTTAAAAAACACAGACATAATAAATAACTAATATACTGTTACCAGTACAGTCTGAGTTTCCTGATTCTGCGCCTGCAAAATGATTTTAACTCTGTACCAATTGTGTCAGTACTATTTATCTGTAAATAAATAAATAGCATGTGTGAAGTAATAAACAGTATTTGGCGTTTGCGTAAGAATAAATTCAACTGCAAGCCAAATTACTGTATAAGAAAAATTCTAAAAACTAAGTATTTCATATGTCAGGATATTTGTTGAAATAAAAATCCATGATTATATGAGACTCTTAATTTTCAGATTGGAGTTTTCTTGAAAAAAGATGCGGGCAAATTTTGGGGTATAACAAGATTAAATATAACGCCATGGGCGAAAAATATACATGAGTTAAAAGTAAATACATACACAAAACCTAACTATAAGAGAAAACACAAAGAATAAGAGAAATGAACCGAAAATCTCTCAGTTTACGAGCTCCGTTCGATGATCAATCCACCTCCAATTATCCAAATACACGGTCCATAGTTGTTTTCTAACCTAATCTAGCCTAAGAATGGAAGTGATGAAGCTTGAGAGCAAAAATCCCCAAAATCCCATAACCTAACTATGCTACAAATGAAAGAATATAAAGAAAAATCTGCACAGGCTCTCTTAGCGAGCTTAGTTGGCTAAGTGAGCTACACTTATTCCTAAAATATCTAGTATAGTAAAGACAATCTTGCTTAGCGAGGTGACTTCGCTAAGCGAGCTCTGGAAAACTCTGCATCTCTGTTTTGTGCCTATGGAAGCCCGCTTGAAGTTTGCGTAGTGAGCTTCTGCATAATATTCATATTATTACTCCAAAACTATGTATCTGAAGCCGTGAGCTGTTCTTTTTGGGTTAGATTTATTTTCAAACCTATGTTGTGCTGTTGACACTTGGATTATGGTGTTTTTGAGCAAGGATGTCCAAGTCATGCCTAAAGGTTATTGACGAGTTCTTGTTTGTTCTGCTGCATCTGATAGAAAACTTCTAATGAGGTTGTAGAAAGGTTTGTTCTTCTTTGAAAGTGTATCCTATAATGTTGTGATATGCTGGAGACTTTTTCAACCAGCTTATTGAAGTTGCCAAAAATATTTGAGGTTTATCTTAAGTCCACTCATAAAGGCACCTATGAATAGGGTTGATAAGAACCTGAAGGAAATATTATCAATGGTGAACATATACATCTGCATGGATACTCCTAGTTTGTGGCTATACTAGGAAAGTAATCCTAATCTTGTTATTGGCAGAAGGGCTTCAATTGAAGACCTTAAAGGTGATCAAGGAATATATTGTGTTCTGTGTTGAAAGTATTTGTGGGTAAATATTTTCGGTAATATATCGTATCCACAGGGATTGGTTAATATCACTGCCGTTCTATAGTTAATTATTTTGAGTTAGAAAAAGTAATTGGATTTGTGTTATGATTCTAATATTGTCAAATATAAATAATAATAAGAATGCAAATAATGAGAATTTGTTAACGATTAAGGAAATATGTTGAGCTTTTAGGGTTCATCAACCTATTCCTATACAACTTATGGATTAATTCACAATTGAACAATCATTTGAACTATTATCTTCACTTATCCTCAAATATGATTCCATGTCTGCAAACCAAATTAGATAACTTTTACCGGTATGAGATTCGATCTCTCCAAATATCAATAACGATAATAGTAATTAGGAACGATAATTATGAAAACCCAATCACAATTCCATCTCTGCAAATTGCAATTGAATCAATATAGTAACCTAGGGCAAAAGTAAAAATCCTCTCTTTCGATCAAGGATTCAACAATGATGTAAATTAAAAGCAAGGTTTCTTATTGATAATAAAATTCAAACAATTGTTCATAGGAAAGAATCAATGGTATTGTATATTCATAGGTTAACTACTACCTTAACTCAACAAGAGGAATTTAGCTCTCCATAGACATGAAGAACACACAAGAATTAATGGAGGGATTCATCTTCATCAATGGAATGTCTTCGATTGGTAAAGAATTGGCCTTCAATTGTTGTTCTTGACTGCAAACTCAGAATGCTCTCCTAATTTCGCTCACCAAAAACCTCCACTAACCACCTGGAAGCTAGGGCTTTTAAATAGAAGTTTTGGGCTTTTAACGCCGAGGCCGCGGCGCGGCAACGGATGTGCGCGGCGCGATCACAAACAGAGACTTTGGCGCGGCGCTGGCTAGAACTCCCGCGGCGCGCCCTTGTCAAACTTCATCTTTTTTGCTTTGCCTTTGAGACTTCCAGCTTTCTATCCTCCTCATGTTCTTCTTAAGTTCCAATTCAGCTCAAAACCTGCAACAATAACACCCACAAGTGATTCGATTTACTTTATACATGAACTAAACTTATTCAGTTCAATTCTTCATAAAAACCTATGGATTTATCACAATTTGCATTAGTTTAGAGAAGAAATCACTTATTTTAACACATGAATTTACCATTAATTTACTCCTATGTTCTGTGATAAAGGAAGTGATGTCCTACTAGATGTTGGGACATCACATCAGCGGGTATGTAGATTCCTACTACTTAGCAGATGCTCTAAGTGCTAAAAGAATGTGCGATAATCATATTTTTTGGAACCTATTCTTGATTTGGAAGAGGAGGCAACTGGGATATGTATCTAAAATGTTTTTATTCAGAAAACATGTCTTAGATAAGTGGTCTAGTTGAATGATGATCAACCTGTTGATTACTTCTTTGTTTAGTTTATTTCTGATCCAAGAAAGTAGGAGTGCAAAGGCTAAGCTCTAGTGTCTAGTAGAGATTTATTATCTCAGCCAAGGTCCTTGCAAATGGAGGTCAAACTCATATGTCAACGAGATTCTGTCTTCCATTTGGAAGATCATTTTCATACCCCAATTTTTGACCCTAAGATCATATATCATTCATATCCCAATCATTAATCAAGAGCTTCACTTGGAAGTTTTGTTTGTGGTGTTGCACTCACCTCATCAATAAGAGGGACCGTCAAGCACCAATGATTGTTTATCTTGTATGCATATTATACTAACCCAAATACCAAAAATATTGCTTTGTTTCTTTGTAGGCTTTTGTTTTGTAGGTACCAAGCCAAGACATGCAATAAACAAGGCATTTTCCACATTTTGGGACTGATGAAATCGATTTCCCTCTTGGGTAAATCGATTTCCCTACAGAAATTTTCAACAAAATCACATTCTGGACAGTATGAAATCGATTTCCCTCCTGGGTAAATCGATTTCCCTAGTGTATTTTGCGCCAAATCCTCTTCTGGAACAGAGTGAAATCGATTTCACTCCTGGGGGAAATCGATTTCCTTAAGGCGAAATTCAAAAAAATAGAGAGGGAAGCTTGATTTGATTTTGGCACCTATTTTCTTTGACCATTTTTGTCATTTTACCAATTTTCCACCTCACCAAAATAATTCCCTTCATTAATTCCAATTTAACCTCATTTTACCATTTTTTACCATTTAAATGCCACTTTAATCACCAATTAAACACAAGTTAATTAACCAAGAGCAAATGACCAAATTGCCACTACTCTTGCTCTCATCCTATAAATAGAGGCCACTACTCTCTCATTTATCAAGCTTGGAGAGCCAAAAAATTGCTTGCAAATTCATTTCTCACCCTTTCCAAAACCCTCACCCAAAGTTAATTTTCATAAGATTAGTGAGATTCACATTGAATATTGCTAATTTTGAACTAAACCTCCTACATTTCTCTCTTTTATTTGGTTGTTCATCTCCAAATTTGAAGGATCTATACACTTTGTGCTTGCTCTTGAAGCTACTCCAAGACTTTTGTTCAAGAAGTGGTAATTTGCTAGATCCATGATGTAGATCTTTATTGCTTGCGTTCAATGCATCTTTGATGCTATATTGATGATATTTGCTGGTTTTGTGATGGAAATTTCGTGCTCAAGTTGATGTGTGATCATAAGGTGTTTGTATATTTGTTCAAATCAAGTTTCATGCCTTTAAATGATGTTTTTGCTGAAATTTGCACTGATGAAATCGATTTCCTTAAGGCTGAAATCGATTTCATGCTGTACGTAACCTGTTTTTTTTTAAAACTGCACTATGGAAATCGATTTCCCCCTGTATGAAATCGATTTCCTGCTGGCAGAATGTGGTTTTTTTGCCTTTTTTATGCTTGTTTTGGCTTCCTTCTTCCTCCACTTCATTAATATCATTGGATCTAGGATGTTGATAGGTTTGAAATGACCTAATCCATAATATTAGATGAATGATATTAATGATAGTGTGAGTTGATTATCTTTTGTGAATTTTATTCTTCTTCCTCCATTTCATTAATATCATTGGATCTAGGATGTTGATAGGTTTGAAAGGACCAAATCCATAATATTAGATGAATGATATTAATGATAGTGTGAGTTGATTTTACTTTATGCATTTTATCTTCTTATTCTCCTTTTTTTCTTTTGATCGATGAAAGTCTTAACACTTTGAGAATTCTTATGGATTCTTAGTAAAGACTAGATCGTTACCTTTTTTCTTTTCGTGCGGTATTGCTTTAGGAGAATGATCTACATATCATTTCTCTCGCATGCATTAGCACATAAAGTTTTGACCGGCCTCGTTGTAGGGTGATTTCTACATAAATCACTTGGCGATCTGCTTAACATAGCGCAATATTTCGTGTCCCGAATAAAAAAGATCAAATATGGAAGAGAATTGTATGCGGTTGATTTAAGACTTATGGAAATTTATCGTGTAGTCGCTATGATTTTATCAAGCTTCTAATAGAGTTCCATTGAATTTAAATCTGAGAACATCCTTCACTCACCATCGATCTTTATTACTAACTTTGATAACATACTTGACAAGTTTCAATATGGTTATCTTTAACATCTAACAATTGACTTTAATTTCCGCACTTTACTATACCGTTCTTTATATTTCTCGCTTTATTGCTTTATTTTATCATTTCATCATATTTACATTCCGCTATTTTTCTCTTGGTCCATTTGGACATATGTTTATGTTTCCGCTATTTTCTCTTTGTCCACTTGGACCATAATTTACTTTTATGCTAAAACACTAATAAATAACAAAAATCTAAAAAACACCTAAGGCTCGCTTTTGGACTATTGGTTACTATCCCTTGCATTTTGGAGACTCGGACTTATGGACTTAGGACCTCTGGATTCTCATTCTGTTATTACTCTATGATTGTTCTGTCTGTCTGGCATTGGATTGTTGTCTGTTTATGTGTGCAGGTATTTCCTTGAAAGCCCTTGATGGTTAATTCCAAGGCATTGAGATAAGGATTTTACCCGAAAACAGCCGTTACTCTGCCCGATTTTTGTCAGAATTTTAATGTGCTTAATGCAAAGTGGTGCTAAGACAATAAGTTCATCTGGATCCCCAAGTGATAATGTTGGTTTAGTATTGATATTCCAAAGAAAGGGAAATCTACCTTGACTCACAATGTCAAGTGTTGGCTTCTTATTTCGGTTAGACCGTTCTTTTCCTTAGCTTTTATTTTACGCAATAGGATAGCCTCTTCATCTCCTCCCACTTCTTAAATTTACAAAACCTTCTCCCTTTTTCAAAATATTCTTATGTTTGCAAATCTTTTCAAAACCTTTTTTCTTAAAAAATATCTTTTGCCCTTAGTGGCCTTTTCTTCGGAAGTTTAGACACTATTAATCGTCGAAACGAGTGGTTATACCCCACGATTTTGAAATTGATTGATATAATGAGATCTTTTCCGCGTGAGAGAGCTAGTGGCATACTTTTTGATTTTATCCGAGTTGGAGCCCTTCTTTCATTTGCGATGCAAAGAACTCATTTGTTCTCATGCTCAAGATCAATGGCTGAGTATTTCTCTCCAACGACAACAAAGTGTTTATTCGTTTTTAAAACGTTTTTCCCTTTAAGCGGAACTACATTAGCTCTGACTTCTCCATTGCACCGAGGAGGTATGTAGGCACAAAGCTTAACGTTTTGCCGAGCTTATTTTAAAAATAAAACAAACCGTTTTTTTAGCACACACGACACAGATTTTCAAAAAGGTTCCTGTCATACCCCAATTTTTGACCTAAGATACCACCTCATATCATTTGCATATGCATCATTTGCATCTCTAACAAATTGCATAGCTTGGGTTTGTTACTTGTGACTCAGCAGGATTTGGTCAGGAAATCACTCATCAGTACAAGTAATGATCAATTAGGGTTTTGTTCTCCCTTCATCTCAAATGAACTATCTTCATCAACAATCAACATTTGGTCCTCAGAGATTCATTTCAACAAGCTCAACAGCTTTGAATCGACTGAATTAGGGTTTTGACTGAAGACAGCATACTCCTGACTTTTGCTCAGAATTTGACCTAATGACTTGGGACATGACCTCAAGACCCCAAGTGCATCATTTTGACCTAATCCATTGGCTCAGAACATCTCTTATACAAAGATTGATCAGACAAATCCTCAGATCAGGGTTTTTGAACTATCAGGGACTGAAATCAGGGATCACATTTGGGAAACCCTAAAAATCCCCAGGAAGTCAATCAAAGGTTTCAATCATCTTCAAATAATCCCTATGACAATATACAATGGAAATTGTATCTCAATTCAAGACCTACAGGCATCAATTTCATCAGGTCGACAATTAGGGTTTTTTTGACCTAATTCACTGAACAACTGACTTTTTAATCAGGACATGGTGCCACAACTCAAACTATGATTCAATATCCTCCAATACCTCAATATGATCCATTCATACCATTCATTTGGTGAGGATAGCCTGTTTCATTTGAAATCTCCAGAAACGCGATTCGTCTGAAAAAGTCAACTGTACAAGATCACCATTGACTTTTGGGGAATTTTGGTCAACCATGACTTTTGAAGTTTTAAATCATCAATATATGATATGAGAAGTCATTTGATCAAGGAAAATCAAGAAAATCAATCAAGAATCAAAAGTCAAAAGTTTGACTTTTCATACTTAGAAAAATTTCTAAGTGTTTTTCAATGATTTTTTCCAAACTTTGGAAGGGAATTTCTCAAAATTTCACCTACAAACTGAAAAAAACTTCCAACATGAAAGTTGTAGATTTTGATCCAATAAACAACTTTGACACACATAAATTTTTTCCATAAGATCAACCATTTAAGAGATATGGTGCTTCAAAGTTGGTACTTTTGGAAAATTTCACTTGAAACCTCATTTTCTTCAAAGTTCATGGATCTTTTTCACCCACTTCCTTAAAGATCTTGAAGAAACTTTCAACTAGGGTTTTAAAGTGTGTCATATGAGCTTTCCAAAATGTCCAAGAGCATGAAAAAATTTGAAGTGTAGCTATGGTTTTGAATTTTGACATTAGTGATCATTTTCACTTGAATTTTCACCATTCTTCACTAAGTTTCAAGACTATATGGCTTATAATTCAAGTGATGACACACCAAAGCAATGATTGAATGATATTTTTCTGATTTGAGATCAGAATGGAAAGAGATAAGAAGCTTAGAGAAATAACCATGGTTAAGTCACTTTAACCATTTTGCATTAAATGGTAAGATTCCTTTCTATCTCCAAATGCCAAATCATCACTTCTTGAAGCAAGTTGCAAAGCTCTGAGTTCAGACTCTTTGGCCTATAAATAGAGGTCATTACCTCATTCAAAATCACACCAAAGTCTCACAAATTATAGGCTTTCTCCTTCTTTCTTAGAATGCAAGTTTCTTAAGTTTCTAGGAGGTACAAAACTCAACCTCCAAACCCTTGAAGTTATGGCCAAAGTGATGGTTCTAGCAACTCATAAACATCATATGGGATGTGTTTGAACCACTCACACACCCCAAATCACCCCAAAACTCAGATTCATTCTTCAACCTCCATTTGAACATATAAAGAGCCTTATCATGCCAATTTTCATTCCAGATCATTTCTGTCCAAATTAACACTTCCCACACCTCACATATATCACATATGAGCTATCCAAACACTCATCATCAACCTGAAACATCAGAATCATAGAGCTCGATTCACACTTAGACTTAACTGCAGATCGGGTGCCTCCAACTACTCCAGATGTTTTCAATCCATTCCAAGCATCCAGACACCTTCCATATGGTCCATTGAAGCTATCCAGATCATCAAACAACTTCTGTAACACTTCTATTGCAGAATTCGAATCCCAGCTTGGCCGTTTTTGAAGGTAAGTGTTATGAACTTCAAACTCATACTTGCACGCATCATAAATGAAATGTGAGCATACCATCTTGTTTCTGCACCTATGAGGATCATTAACCCTCAATCAATTGCATCATAACTTGCACATACACGATTTCACATTGAATTTCAGTTCTAGGGTTCTTCATGTTCATGCGAAAATTGACCCCCTTAGAGTGAAAATAAATGAATTATGAGGGCACCATCATGATCCTTATGAAAAAACGAGTGAGTTAGACCCTTCACTTGATCAATTTAGTTCAGTTTCCAGAAAATTCAAATTCAAATGGGGATTGTGTTCTTGGCGCGTTTTTTGGTTCATGAGTTTTAAAATTCAGTTTGAAAATATATTTTACCCAGTGCGTGTTACTAACAAGCCACAAGCGTGGCTCAATTGGCTTTTGTTTTGAGTAGTGACCTCAAGGTCACGAGTTCAAGTCCCTATGGGACCAAACCCTTCTTTTTTATCACTTATTTTCTTTGATTTTTCACACAACTTCAACTAATTATTTAATTAACCAAATTAACTTATTTTTTCTTCATTTTTTAAACACTTCTTATTTAATATACCTATTTTGACAATATCAAAAAAAATCACAAAAAAAAGATTTATTTAATATACTTTTAATTAGGTTTAAAATGACATGTTTTTAGGTATTTTCAAATACTTTAAATATTGTTTTATTTGATTTTTTCAAACATAATCACTTGTAAATATTTTTGTGATCAAACCCTAATCACTTAGGTCTTAATTAAGCATTAAAACTTGTTTTAAACCTAATTAAGTTGATTTCTTTCATATTCAAATCGTTTTAAAACGAGCGATCGCGATTCTTTTCAAAACGATAAACCATTTCTTTTTGAACTATTGATTAAACCTTTTTAATTGATCAATTGATTTTCAAAACGAAGTGGGGCCTCTCGAATATTAGAGAGTATAAGACCCACTCTTTTTTTTTCCTTTTACAGTTTTTCTTTGTACAGAAAACTTTTTCAAAACAATACTTTTCAAACTGTTTTTAAAAACAATAAATCTCACATCTTTTTTTTCAAAACCATCCACCCTGTTTTATGAAAATAAAACAGGGGCCTCTCGAATATTAGAGAGTGTAAGTCCCATTTCTTTTCTTTTTGTACAGTTTTCAAAACAATAAAACTTCTTTCAAAACAAATCTTTTCAAATTTCAAAACAAATCTTCAAACAGTTTTTCAAAAGCGAAACCTCGCGTCCTGTAAATAAAACAGTCAACCATGTTTTATAAATAAAACACGGGCCTCCACGTAGGTATAAGTCCCAAGCCCCTTTTGTGCATACCCATTCCTGTACATGAAATTAGGTATTTCATTGTACACACACTTTTGTACATATCTCGATCAATTAAAACTCCAAAAAATACAAAAAAAACAAAAATGAAGGTTTTCTTTAAATCTTCCCAAAAATACCACGGGCCTCCATGTAGGTATAAGTCCCAAGCCCTTGTAAAAACCTGTTTACATAGCTGTGAATAAACTCAAGTGGACCTCTCCCCGAGTGTGAGTCCCGAGCCCCCGTGTATACAAATGGATCATGCTTACAGGTATATTTCCTTCATAAACTCCATTATATACACACACTTTGTCATATATATAATTTGTTATACCTGTTCATGTTTGTTAATACTTGTTCATGTTTGTTCATATGTGTGATATGTGTGCTTGTTCAACTTAGTACAACACTAGGTTCCCTATAGCCTCCTATTGGGCTTCGTGCAAAGAATCTCCACTAGTTTAGGTTAGGACATAGAGTATGGTTTCCCGGTGAAATCGCTCTAAGAGCTCAGACCAATTATACCATGCCTCCCCTTGGGCTTTGTACAAACGAGTGACCCTCCCATAGCCTCCTCTTGGGCTTACAATGCAAGGACCCTGGATTGTCCCTCCCATAGCCTCCTCTTGGGCTTACAATGCAAGGACCCTCGGATAGCCTCCTCTTGGGATTCGTACAAGGACCCACGGGCTTCTTATAAGCATCCCCAATATCCAAATCAAATACCCTAGGAGATTAGACATTTATCATCTCTATGATAGGAGTATCTCTTCTATATCATCACAAACAATCAATCAATCAATTTATCAAACTTTTTTTTTTGCCACAAGGCTGGCTAATCAATCAAACCGTTTTGCCACCATACTGGCTGATTAATCAAAGTTTTTGTCACAAGGCTGACTTCATTGAAACTTTTGCCACGAGGCTGGCTGATTAATTAAAACTTTTTGTCACAAGGCTGACTTCATTGAAAGTTTTTGCCACAAGGCTGGTTAAACAACAAAAACATCTTTATCATTCTAAGCACCATAAGCGGCATGCCCCAGGGCTTATAATGAAAAGATTTTCAAACAAAAAACAAACAGATGTATGTGATGATATAGATTAGATACATCGAACATTTAGATGACATTTGTCTCTTACCCTTTGCTTCCACTAGCATAAGTGGGAACTACGATTGCTCTGACTTTCTCAACATCCCTTTGAGAATACGTAGGCACAAGGTCGTATCCTTGGCGAGCAAAACTTCTCCCTCAAACCACTCAAACCTTAGCACCCGTAGACCCCGAGCTACAGATGCTCTGATTCCCTCTAGGGGATATGTATGCAGAGGATCGCGATGATCTTTGCGAGCATAATCAAACAAACACCTTAGGTCCCACCTTTTTTCACAAGAACCTCTCAATAACATGGAATGAAAAACAAAACAAAGAAACCTATAGAGTACTATAGATACGTTGGGTGCTAATACCTTCCCTTCGTATAACCAACCCTCTTACCCAAAGATCTCTCCCCCACTTTTAGGTTATTGCAACTTTTTTCCTTTTCCTCTTTTGGAAACAATAAAAAGTTTGGTCCGTACAAAAGAAAAATCATTTTTTGAGCACTCGAGCCCAAAGAAGGCATCAGGTGTCTCATCCCGAAAAAGACAACGATTTTTCCCCGCGACAGAAAAATGGCGACTTCACTGGGGACCATCTTTTTATTGTTTCCAAAGAAAGGGTTATTTCTATTTGTTTTATTTTTATTTTGTTCTTGTTTGGTTCTTTGGTTCTATTACTTGCGTGGTTCTGTTACAAGTGATACATTATGGACAAATCCTAACCCGGATTAAGTACACATAAGAAATTAGGTGGAGGGTATAGTCATGTGCAGGCGCACTTGAGAATCCTTCCGCTCAGTGGAGGTTCCTTGTTGGTAATATATGTTTAGCATGTTTCGTAGCGAAGACATTCTTACTTTCATTGAACTGTAGAAGCTGAGTTGGCCGTAGAACCCCAACCCATCCTGGCCTTATTAGGTTGTGGTGCAGAAACTATTCAGGTGAAGACTTGGATTAGTTGTCATGCGGAGAACCACACTCAGACGAGTTTTTCTTGAGAATATTGCTGGCTCATGAGTTTAATTGTGGAAAGCCGGTAATATCCGAAAGAAAAATGTAGACTCTGACGTATCAGTAGAACATGTTGTGCAGGTGATTAACTAGAACTATCCCATTTTTGGTTCTCTGACCTCATGCTCGTGACTTTGGACCTGTGAACCTATGCGTTACCATGTTTGTGTACCATGTTTGTAGTACCATGTTAGTGTTACCATGTTTGAACAACCATGTTTGCCTTACCATGTTTGAATATGTGGCATCCACGCATCCATGCATTCATACATTCATTAGAAAACCCATCTTTTTCCATAAAAAACATGATTGTTTCCAAAAAATTTAGAGAATTTCCTTTGCAAACATTTATAGGATTAAGTTATGGAAAAAAGGTATACCAAAAAGTACGGTTTCAAAGCGCCTGATGTAGAAAGACTGATAGAGTTAGCATCTTTTGTACAAGATCCTTGTAATTTTAGGAAAAGCCATGGAAAGCTTTTGCCTATCTTGAACACTCACGTTGATGAAGGACTTCTCAAAACTCTGGTTCAGTTCTATGATCCCGTCTACCGGTGTTTTACCTTTCTAGATTACCAGTTGGTACCGACCTTGGAAGAATATGCCAATCTTTTAGGTATTCCTATGTCTGACAAGATACCCTTCAATGGTTTGGAAGCCATTCCTAAGTCACACGTCATTGCAGCAAGTATCCACATGAAGAAGTCTGAAGTAGAAAGTAATTGGACTACCAAAGGAAACCTCCCGGGTTTAACTTCACACTTCCTGGTAGAGAAAGCCTTTGATTTCATCGAGACTGGTAGCATGATAGCTTTTGAAGCTACACTAGCCTTGCTCATCTATGGGTTGGTTCTGTTTCCCAATGTCGACAACTTTGTTGATATCAATACCATAAAGATCTTTCTGATTGGAAATCCTGTTCCGACTTTGCTTGGTGACATGTATTTCTCTGTCCATCATAGGAATCGCCAAGGCGGTGGAATCATTGTATGTTGTGCACCTTTATTGTTCAAATGGATTGTTTCACACTTACCTCAGTCTCCTATTTTCACAAAAAACCGAGAAGGTTTGCGTTGGCCTCGAAGACTTATGTCTCTTACTAATAATGATATCCGTTGGTATACCTTGGCTCGCTGTGGTACAGAAACCATTGATAGTTGTGGAGAGTTCGCCAACGTACCCCTCATTGGTACGCAAGGAGGAATTAACTACAATCCGGTCCTAGCCCGACGACAACTCGGGTATGCAAATTCAGCTAAACCCATTGGTCCTACAGTGGAAGGATACTTCTACCGAGAAGGGGATAATCCTAAAAGGTTGAAAGCAAGAATGGTGAAAGCTTGGTACGACGTCCGATGGAAAGAAAAAGGTGAGGAAAGAAATTGCATTGCCATGGACACCTACACCTGCTGGGTAAAGAAAAGAGCAAAGGAGTTTCAAATGCCTTATGCTTATGAAAAACCCATGTTTCCTGCAGTATCTCAACGACCCAACATTCTCACTATGGAGGAATACCAAGACACTTTGGCTAAGATGAGGATAGAAAAAGACGCTTGGGAAGAAAAGTTTCGTAGAACTGATGTGGAAAATAGAAAGTTGAAGAAAAGAGTGAAAGATCACGAAGAAACTCTCTATTATCAAGATGGATGGCTCATGAGTAAAGATGAGAAGATTCGTCAGAAAGACGCTGCAATCAAGAGGTACATCAAAGAAAGCAAGAAAAAGCTTGAAGGCTCGACAAGCAACACTCCGACTCCTGATGATTGGAAGAATATTGTTGACAAGCTGAGGACTGAAAAGGCCGAATTGAAAGCTCACTATGGGAAAGAAATCATGAAGCTCAAGCTGCACAATGCATTTGGTTCTTCGTCTGATGAAGATGTTTAGGATTTGTTTAGCTTTTTTATTTATCATTTGCTTTTGTAAGGAGCTACGCTCCAATGTTGTAACATTTCCCATTATTGTAAAAAAAAATAATAAAAAATGAATGAATAAAAGATTTGTTTGTGTTCAAATGTTTGCAAGGAAATAATCTTTAAAATGTTTGGAAAAATCATAAAATCTCTTTTTGCATACATCATTCTGCATATCGAGTCTGTTGTATAAGAGTCTCATCTTTTGGATCTTTCTCCAATAGATCGTCAAGCTGTCGCGTCTCAAAGTTTCTCGACCGCGCTCGCAATCAGATCACAGATACAATACTCGTTCAAGTAGAAGAAGAGTAATGGAACACTCTGAACAAGAGAATATTGAGCTCCGTGGTACAGTGACCACCCTTCGAGAAAAGTTGGAAAGTCTCACTACTCCGGTTGACTCCTTAATGGCCGCACAGAATCAGCCGCCGCCACCCAACAGCCAAGCGACGGTAACATCTGAAGTCACTACTCCAGTTTCTACGGTTGCGTTCGGTATTCCATCTTTCTCCATGCCAGAAGGTTGGGGCACGCCTTTCAGTTTTGGTACAGGATTCCACCATAATGTTTCTGGGGTTCAAACATCCACAACTGAAGCGCCCGCTGCACAAAGTTCACTGTTCACTCCAAATCAGGGGGTAACTTTTTCTCAAGTCACTATGGCATTTTCTCAGCCCACTATGACAGTTCCGACCCCTACGGTTCACACTGTTCCTTATGATGGAAATGAGATTTATCATGATCAGGGTGATAGCACAAATCAGCGAAGCCTTGTGGGAGATCTCCAAGAGCAGTTTAACAAGATTCAGCTGGAAGTTAAAGCTATCCGTGGAAAAGATTTGTTTGGAAAGAATGCCCAGGAGCTATGTTTGGTTCCCAGTGTACAAATACCTGCTAAATTCAGGGTCCCAGACTTTGAGAAATACAAAGGAAGTTCTTGTCCACAAAGCCATCTCGTGATGTATGCCCGGAAGATGTCTACTTATGCAGATAATCATCAGTTGCTTATCCACTACTTTCAAGACAGTTTGACTGGTGCCGCACTGAAGTGGTACACAGGCTTGGATAGCACCAATATTCGAACATTCAATGACCTAGGTGAGGCCTTTGTCCGACAATACAAGTATAACTCGGATATGGCTCCGGACAGAGATCAGCTTCGATCCATGGCTCAGAAAGATCATGAAGCTTTCAAAGAATATGCCCAACGATGGAGAGAAACTGCTGCTCAGATTAATCCACCGTTAAAAGAGAAAGAGATGACAAAGATCTTCCTGAATACTCTCAGTCCATTTTATTATGAACGCATGATTGCTAGTGCTCCAAGTGATTTCACCGAAATGGTAAACATGGGGATGCGTCTAGAAGAAGGAGTTCGAACCGGACGTCTGACTAAAGAAGGTGGATCTTCAAGCGGAACCAAAAAGTTCGGAAGTGGTTTCCCAAAGAAGAAAGAACAAAGTGTTGACATGGTATCCCAAGGGAGGCCAAGAGGAAATGTCAATCGCCAACGACAGGTTGCTGCTATCGCACCAGCCGTTAATACTGCACCTAATCTGGGGTTTACTCCGCAGTTTCAACAGCAACAGTCTCGACCACAGGTTCAGCAGTTTAACAATAATCAGAATCGTGTACAAAGAGCTCCACAGTTTGATCCGATTCCAATGACCTACACAGAATTGTACCCTGCTTTGATTGAAAGAGGTCTTGTTCAAACTAAAGAGCCACCACCCGTACCTGAGAAACTCCCATGGTGGTACAAAGCTGAGGTCTCATGCCCTTATCATCAAGGAGCACCTGGCCATGATCTCGAGCATTGCATAGCTTTGAAACATGAAGTTCAGAGGTTGGTAAGATCTAATCTCCTCTCTTTCAGAAATTTGAATCCAAATGTGCAAGCAAATCCGCTGCCTTATCATGGAGGGCATGTTGTAAACATGGTGTATGGATGTCCTGGTCCGTATCGAGTCTATAATATCAATTTCTCAAGAGCCGATTTGGTACAAATGCACGCTACTCTCTGTCGAGGGCAGAATTTTCGCCAGCATCACTATGGTTCCTGTAGCATATGTTGTGTAGATCCTCATGGATGTTCGATTGTGAGAAGAGATCTCCAAGTTCTGTTGGATAATGGTACTATTCAGATCTACAGAAATAGGAATGAAAATGAAGTTAACATGATAGGATGCTATCCGCATGAGCTTTTAGTCTCAGATATCAACTCGGAAATGCCTACAGTTAACGTCATCGTTCCTCATTTCAACATACCTGAGCGCATGGAAGTTACTTACAACAAGCCGAAGGTTCCTGTTGCTCCTTTGATCATTTGTCTACCTGGACCTGTTCCTTATGACTCTGACAAGGCAGTTCCATACAACTACAATGCTACCATGATAAAGAATGGACAAGAAGTTCCTTTACCTACTCTTTCATCTGTCGTGAACATCGCTGATGTAAGTCGAGTAACAAGAAGTGGACGTATGTATACTCCACTACCTCCAAAGCAGCCTGTTGCTCCTGCAGCCGGGCAAAATCCTGTCAATGTTCCAGTGGGAAATCCTGTGGAAACTCCTGTCAGTAATACAAACCCTGATGTTGGTCAATCCAGTGGAACCAATGTGAATCCTGATTTTGATGAAATTTTGAAGCTTATCAAAAGAAGTGAATACAAGGTTGTGGATCAGCTTATGCAGACTCCTTCAAAAATCTCAATACTTTCATTGCTGTTGAACTCTGAAGCACACAGGGAAGCCCTGATGAGAGTTTTGGATCAAGCTTTTGTAGATCATGATGTGACTGTTGACCACTTTGATGGAATAATAGCCAACATAACAGCTTGCAACAATTTAAGCTTCTGTGATGAAGAACTCCCCGAGGAGGGTAGAAATCATAACCTTGCTTTTCACATTTCTATGAACTGTCAGTCAGACTCTTTGTCCAATGTGTTGGTAGACACCGGATCTTCCTTGAATGTGATGCCAAAGACGACTCTTGCTCGCTTGTCTTACCAAGGAATGCCTATGAAGTTCAGTGGTGTAGTAGTCAAAGCATTTGATGGATCGCAAAAATCTGTTATCGGTGAAGTCAATCTTCCCATGACAATTGGCCCACATACATTTCAAATCACCTTCCAGGTCATGGACATTCAAGCTGCTTATAGCTGTCTGTTAGGACGACCATGGATCCACGAAGCTGGGGCAGTAACTTCTACTCTCCATTGTCGCGGGCGAAAAATCGTTGTCTTTTTTCGGGATGAGACACCTGATGCCTTCTTTGGGCTCGAGTGCTCAAAAAATGATTTTTCTTTTGTTTCGACCAAACTTTTTATTATTTCCAAAGGAGGAAAAGGAAAAAAGTTGCAATAACCTAAGAGTGGGGGGAGAGATCTTGGGTAAGAGGGTTGGTTATACGAAGGGAAGGTATTAGCACCCAACGTATCTATAGTACTCTATAGGTTTCTTTACTTTGTTTTTCATTCCATGTTATTGAGAGGTTCTTGTGAAAAAAGGTGGGACCTAAGGTGTTTGTTTGATTATGCTCGCAAAGATCATCGCGATCCTCTGCATACATATCCCTTAGAGGGAATCAGAGCATCTGTAGCTCGGGGTCTACGGGTGCTAAGGTTTGAATGGTTTTTTTGTTTTATTTTGCTCGCCAAGGATCGACCTTGTGCCTACGTATTCTCAAAGGGATGTTGAGAAAGTCAGAGCAATCGTAGTTCCCACTTATGCTAGTGGAAGCAAAGGAAAAGAGACAAATGTCATCTAAATGTTCGATGTATCTAATCTATATCATCACATACATCTGTTTGTTTTTTGTTTGAAAATCTTTTCATTATAAGCCCGGGGCCATGCCACTTAGGGTGCTTAGAATGATAAAGATGTTTTTGTTGTTTAACCAGCCTTGTGGCAAAAACTTTCAATGAAGTCAGCCTTGTGACAAAAACTTTGATTAATCAGCCAGCCTCGTGGCAAAAGTTTCAATGAAGTCAGCCTTGTGACAAAAACTTTAATTAATCAGCCAGTATGGTGGCAAAACGGTTTGATTGATTAGCCAGCCTTGTGGCAAAAAGAAGTTTGATTGATTAGCCAGCCTTGTGGCAAAAAGTTTGATAGATAAATTAATTGTTTGTGATGATATAGAAGAGATACTCCTATCATAGAGATGATAAATGTCTAATCTCCTAGGGTATTTTGATTTGGATATTGGGGATGCTTATAAGAAGCCCGTGGGTCCTTGTACGAAGCCCAAGAGGAGGCTATCCGAGGGTCCTTGCATTGTAAGCCCAAGAGGAGGCTATGGGAGGGACAATCCAGGGTCCTTGCATTGTAAGCCCAAGAGGAGGCTATGGGAGGGTCACTCGTTTGTACAAAGCCCAAGGGGAGGCATGGTATAATTGGTCTGAGCTCTTAGAGCGATTTCACCGGGAAACCATACTCTATGTCCTAACCTAAACTAGTGGAGATTCTTTGCACGAAGCCCAATAGGAGGCTATGGGGAACCTAGTGTTGTACTAAGTTGAACAAGCACACATATCACACATATGTACAAACATGAACAAGTATGAACAAACATGAACAGGTATGAACAATTATATATATGACAAAGTGTGTGTATATAATGGAGTTTATGAAGGAAATATACCTGTAAGCATGATCCATTTGTATACACAGGGCTCGGGACTCACACTCGGGGAGAGGTCCGCTTGAGTTTATTCAAAGCTATGTAAACAGGTTTTTACAAGGGGCTTGGGACTTATACCTACATGGAGGCCCATGGTATTTTTGGGAAGATTTAAAGAAAACCTTCATTTTTGTTTGGTTATTCAAAGTTAAAAATCAAACTGATTGAGATATGTACAAAACGGTGTGTGTACAATGAAATACCTAATTTCATGTACTGGAATGGGTATGTACAAAAGGGGCTTGGGACTTATACCTACGTGGAGGCCCGTGGTTTATTTACAAAACATGGTTGATTGTTTATTTACAGGACGCGTGGTTTCGCTTTTGTAAAACTGTTTGAAGATTTGTTTGAAAAGTTTATTCTGTTTGAAGAAAAAAAACTGTACAAAAAGAAAAAGGAGTGGGTCTTATACTCTCTAATATTCGAGAGGCCCCTGTTTTATTTTCATAAAACAGGGTGGATGGTTTTGAAAAAAAGATGTGAGATTTATTGTTTTAAAAACAGTTTGAAAAGTATTGTTTCGAAAAAGTTTTCTGTACAAAGAAAAACTGTAAAAGGAAAAAAAAGAGTGGGTCTTATACTCTCTAATATTCGAGAGGCCCCACTTCGTTTTGAAAATCATTTGATTAGTCAAAAAGATTTAATCAAAAAGGAATGGTTTATCGTTTTGAAAAGAATCGCGATCGCTCGTTTTAAAACGATTTGAATATGAGAGAAATTAACTTAATTAAGTTTAAAACAAGTTTTAATGCTTAATTAAGACCTAAGTGATTAGGGTTTGATCACAAAAAATATTTACAAGTAATTAAGTTTGAAAAAATCAAATAAAACAATATTTAAAGTATTTGAAAATACCTAAAAACATGTCATTTTAAACCTAATTAAAAATATATTAAATAAATCTTTTTTTGTGATTTTTTTTGATATTGTCAAAATATGTATATTAAATAAGAAGTGTGCAAAAAATGAAGAAAAAATAAGTTGATTTGATTGGTTAAATTAATTGATGAAGTTTGTTAAAAAAAATGAAAGAAAAAATAGTGCTAAAAAAGAAGGTTTGGTCCCTTGGAGTGTTGAACTCGTGACCTTGAGGTTACCATTCAAAAACTTAGCCAACTGGACCACGCGCGTGGTCTGTTAAAACTTGCAACGAATTAAAATATATTTTGAATCAATTTCCAAACTTCAGTTTCAAAAATATGGCGCCAAGAACACAAACCCAATTCAAATTTGAAAATTCTGAAAACTGAATTGTTTGGATCGAGTGAATAGCCTATCTTGCTCGATTTTTCACCAGGAACATGATGGTACCATTTAATTTCATTTATTTTTGCTCTAAGATGATTAATTCTCTGATGAACACGAAGAACCCTAATATGACAAATCTTTGTGAAATCGTGTATGATCATGATATGATGCAATTGATTGAGGGTTATTATTCAGTGATGGTGCAGAAACAAGATGGTAACTCAGTTTTTCATTTATGATGCATGTATGATAGAGTTTGAAGTTCATGTGCACTTACCTCAAAAACGGCCAAGCTGGAGATTGAATCTTGCAAAGGAGGTGTTACAGATGCTTTGTATCAATCTGGATAGCTTCAATGATGATTATGGAAGGTGTCTGGATGTCTGGAACAAGCTGAATTCATCTGAGCATGGCCATGGTACCCGACCTGCATAAGCTTCAAGAGTGAATCGAATTTGAAGATGGAGGTGTTTCAGATCATGGATGATGGTTGGGATAGCTCATATATGGTATATGGAATGTGTTTGGATGATTAACTTGGACAGATATGAGCTAGAATGAAAATTGGCATGATAAGGCTCATTATGTGTTCATATGGAGGTGAGGTAGTGATTTTGAGTTCTGAGTGTTTTTGGGGTGTGTGGATGGATCAAACACTTCACATTTGATGTTTATGGGATGTTAGAACCCTCACTTTGCTTAGAAATTGCAAGAGATGGAAATTGCAATTCTCCCTCTTTGAAACTCATGAAACTTGTGACTTAAGAAAGAAGAGAGAAAACCTATAATTGT
The DNA here is from genome assembly GCF_029867415.1 of Vicia villosa. NCBI lineage: Eukaryota > Viridiplantae > Streptophyta > Magnoliopsida > Fabales > Fabaceae > Vicia > Vicia villosa. The sequence goes on from NC_081185.1 coordinate 85,377,480, forward strand.
GAGGTTTTGGTGTGAGTTTGAAGATGATTTGAACCTCTATTTATAGGCCAAGGATTCTGAATGAAGAGCTCTTGCAAGTTGCTTCAAGAATGATGATTTGGCTTAAGAGATAAAATGGAATCTTTCACATTAAATGCAAATGGTTAAAGTAACTAAACCATGGTTATTTTGGCCAAGCTTCTTATCTCTTTCCTATCTGATCTTAAACCAGAAAATATCTCTCAATCATTGCTTTGGTGTGTCATCACTTGAATTATAGGTCATGTAGTCTTGAAACTTAGTGAAAAATGGTGAAAATTCAAGTGAAAATGATCACTAATGTCAAAATTCAAAACCATGGATACACTCCAAATTTTTTCATGATCTTGGACATTTTGGAAAGCTCATATGACACACTTCAAAACCCTAGTTGAAAGTTTCTTCAAGATCTTTAAGGAAGTGGGTGAAAAAGATCCATGAACTTTGAAAAAAATGAAGTTTTAAGTGAAGTTTTCAAAAAGTACCAACTTTGAAGCACCATATCTCTTAAATGGTTGATCTTATGGAAAAATATTATATGTGTCAAAGTTGTTTATTGGATCAAAATCTACAACTTTCATGTTGGAAGTTTTTTTCAGTTTGTAGGTGAAATTTTGAGAAATTCCCTTCCAAAGTTTGGAAAAAACCATGAAAAACACTTAGAAAAATTTTCTAAGTATGAAAGTCAAACTTTTGACTTTTTGATTCTTGATTGATTTTCTTGATTTTCCTTGATCAAATGACTTCTCATATCATATATTGATGATTTAAAACTTCAAAAGTCATGGTTGACCAAAATTCCCCAAAAGTCAATGGTGATCTTGTACAGTGGACTTTTTCAGACGAATCGCGTTTCTGGAGATTTCAAATGAAACAGGCTATCCTCATCAAATGAATGGTATGAATGGATCATATTGAGGTATTAGAGGATATTGAGCCATGGTTTGAGTTGTGGCACCATGTCCTGATTAAAAAAGTCAGTTGTTCAGTGAATTAGGTCAAAAACCCTAATTGTCGACCTGATGAATTTGATGACTGTGGATCTTGATTTGAGATACAATTTCCATTGTATATTGTCATAGGGATTATTTGAGGATGATTGAAACTTTTGATTGACTTCCTGGGGATTTTTAGGGTTTCCCAAATGTGATCCCTGATTTCAGTCCCTGATAGTTCAAAAACCCTGATCTGAGGATTTGTCTGATCAATCTTTGTACAGGAGATGTTCTGAGCCAATGGATTAGGTCAAAATGATGTACTTGGGGTATTGAGGTCATGTCCCAAGTATTTAGGTCAAATTCTGAGCAAAAGTCAGGAGTATGCTATCTTCAGTCAAAACCCTAACTTGGTTGATTCAGAGCCTTTGAGCTTGTTGAAATGAATCTCTGAGGACCAAATGTTGATTGTTGATGAAGATGATTCATTTGAGATGAAGGGAGAACAAAACCCTAATTGATTGTTACTTGTACTGATGAGTGATTTCCTGATTAAACCCTGCTGAGTCACAAGTAACAAACACAAGCTATGCAATTTGTTAGAGATGCAAATGATGCATATGCTATGATATGAGGTGGTATCTTAGGTCAAAAATTGGGGTATGACATCCATCAAAAGTTAAAATTTGTAACAAATGGAAAATTGGTAACGATAAGTGGGGAGCAAGCCTTGATGGTGAGTCATTTATCCAATTTCTCTTTTATCAGTGCCGATGATGTGGAAGGAACGCAGTTCCAAGGTCTCTCTTTAGAAGACGAATCTTCCAAAAAGAAAGCATCGATGTCTTCTTACAAAGAGGCGGTAAAAGTAGTGAAAGATGGAACTACCACTGGCTGGGGGCAAGTTGTGATCCCGACCAAGAATGAAACTAGAGCAGGTCTCGGATGTTCACGAACATTCTCAAACTGCACTAAGAAGAATGAAACCCTTCGTCCGATCAAAGAAACATTCATTAGTGGAGGATTCCTTAATCCAATTCCCCAAGAGGTTAATGTCCTTATCGAAGGATGCATCGAAGAAGGTCTACCTGATCCTGAAGAAGAATGGAAATGTTATCTCAATGACTCAGGATACATATCTCAGGAAGAACCACATCCTCCTTCAGAGAAATCCAAAGGCAATGAAACTGAACCTGTTCCTACAGAGGTCTGGGACACCTTGGGAAAACCAAGTGGAAAATTTGATTATATGGTGAAATATACTGCACCTGAAAGTTACAAGATTGCGATTGAGGATATTCAACCAACTGGATGGGGAGATTCCTTTGAATATAATAGTCAACCAGAAGAGGTTTATCAGCCCTGTCAATTCTCTCAGCAGCATGAAATTACTGAAGATTTCGGATTCAATGCATCTGCCAAGGTTGATAACCCTGAAGATGGTTATTATCACATAAATGCCATTTTTGAAGATGAAGGGGAAGATGGTCCCGCAATTGACTCAGAAAGTGTCGCTGACAATGAGTCTCTTCATCCTGAAGACTGGGAAATACATCCTGAAAATTCTGAAGATTGTGACTCATCTTATGCTCTTCAAGAAGTAGAAGAAAACCATTTCGACTCTACAAAGAACAAGGTTGACAAACCAGGACCTTCAAATCCTGCTCGACCAGCGGTCAATGTCAATACTGGAGATAATTCTGGGGAGAATTTTCCTGAATACATAATACACAGAGGAGTTCGTTGCTACTGGAAGGCTGTCGACGTTCCAAATGTTGTTCGCCGCTCAAAGTAATCACCTCGCTGTTATTTTGACCTCCTGCCTTGCCCAAAGCAGAGAGATGTTTTATAGGGCTTTGCTTTTAAATGTTCCGCCCAAATAACTTTGTGTATAGGGCTTTGTTTTAAAAGTTTCCCTCTTTGTCCTGCCCAAGACAAATGAGTTTGTGTTTAGGGCTTTGTTTCAAACATGAATCATAAATAAAGTGTCATTTTGAATTCCCTACACTATATGTTTTATTTTTGCTTTTTTCTGGAAATGGTAATCCTAAAAAACCAAAATATATATAAAAAAAAACTTTTCAAAAAAAATCTGCATACACTCTTGCATTCATAAATTTTTTGAAATAAATATAAATCACATGTGCAGATTTACTATTGATAAACCCATTGAATGCAATAACCCTATGCCCTCTCCCAACTTTGAGTTTCCTGTGTTCGAAGCCGAAGAAGAGGAAGAAGTGGAGATCCCGGACGAGATCTCTCGATTACTTAAGCACGAGGAAAGAACCATTCTGCCTCACAAAGAGCCTCTAGAAAAGATAAACTTGGGTTCTGAAGAAGACAAAAAAGAAGTGACCATTGGATCGCTGCTTGATGCTGATGTCAAGAGTAAGTTGACAGACCTTCTCAAAGCATATGTTGACGTGTTTGCCTGGTCCTACCAAGACATGCCTGGGTTGGATACCAATATTGTTCAGCATTACTTGCCATTGAAGCCAGAAAGTCCGCCAGTTAAGCAGAAATTGCGAAGGACTCACCCTGATATGGCTAACAAGATCAAAGTGGAAGTTCAAAAGCAGCTCGACGCAGGTTTTCTTGTCACCTCCGAGTATCCTCAATGGTTAGCCAACATAGTGCCAGTTCCGAAGAAAGATGGCAAAGTCAGAATGTGTGTTGACTACCGTGATTTGAACAAAGCCAGTCCAAAAGATGACTTTCCATTACCACATATCGACATGTTGGTTGATAACACCGCTAAGTTCAACGTCTTTTCCTTCATGGACGGGTTCTCCGGTTATAATCAGATCAAGATGGCTCCCGAAGACATGGAGAAGACATCTTTCATCACCCCATGGGGTACATTTTGCTACAAAGTGATGCCATTTGGATTAAAGAATGCAGGCGCAACTTACCAAAGGGCGATGACTACTCTCTTTCATGACATGATGCATAAAGAAATCGAAGTTTATGTGGACGACATGATAGCCAAGTCCAGCACAGAAGAAGAACATATTGAATACCTTTTGAAGTTGTTTCAACGACTAAGGAAATATCAGCTTCGCTTGAATCCTAACAAATGTACTTTTGGGGTTAGATCTGGAAAACTCTTAGGTTTCATTGTCAGCCAAAGAGGTATTGAAGTAGATCCCGACAAAGTCAGAGCTATTCAAGAGATGCCTGCACCAAAAACTGAAAAGCAAGTAAGAGGATTTCTCGGACGATTGAACTATATCTCCAGGTTTATCTCTCAAATGACTGCTACATGTGGGCCGATTTTCAAGCTTCTCCGCAAAGATCAAGGGGTTGTATGGACTGAAGATTGCCAGAAAGCGTTCGACAGTATCAAAGAGTACCTGTTAGAACCACCAATATTGATTCCTCCAGTTGAAGGAAGACCACTAACCATGTACCTTACCGTGTTGGAAGAATCCATGGGTTGTATGCTTGGACAGCAAGATGAAACCGGTAAGAAGGAGCATGCCATCTATTACCTGAGTAAGAAATTCACAGACTGTGAGTCTCGTTACTCCATGCTCGAAAAAACATGTTGCGCTTTGGCTTGGGCTTCAAAACGTCTCCGCCAATACATGATCAACAATACTACTTGGTTAATCTCCAAAATGGATCCGATCAAGTATGTCTTTGAAAAGCCTGCCTTAACAGGAAGGATTGCCCGATGGCAAATGCTGTTATCCGAATATGACATTGAATACCGTGCTCAAAAAGCGGTCAAAGGAAGCATTCTCGCCGATCACTTGGCGCATCAACCAATTAATGAATATCAATCTCTCAAGTTTGACTTTCCTGACGAAGATGTCTTGTACTTGAAGATGAAAGATTGTGACGAACCGTTACCAGAAGAAGGTCCTGAACCTGGATCAAGATGGGGCCTAATTTTTGATGGAGCAGTAAACGCTTTTGGCAATGGAATTGGGGCAATCATCATCACTCCCAAGGGTACTCATATCCCATTCTCCGCCAGATTGCTATTTGAGTGCACCAACAACATCGCAGAATATGAAGCTTGTATCATGGGTCTCGAAGAAGCCATTGACTTAAGGATCAAGATCCTCGACATATATGGAGATTCAGCCCTCGTGATCAACCAAATCAAAGACAAGTGGGAAACTTACCACCCTGGCTTGATTCCTTACAGAGATTATGCAAGACGTCTGTTGACTTTCTTCAACAAGGTTGAATTGCATCATATACCTCGAGATCAGAATCGAATGGCAGACGCCTTGGCTACTCTATCTTCCATGTTCAAAGTCAATCATTGGAACGATATGCCTACAGTCAGAATCACGCGCCTTGAAAGGCCCGCCTATGTGTTTGCAACTGAAGCAGTCATCGATGATAAACCGTGGTTCTACGACATCAAACGCTTCCTTCAAGCTCAAGAGTACCCACTTGGGGCATCAAACAAAGATAAGAAAACTCTAAGGAGACTTTCTGGCAGTTTCTTCCTGAACGGAGATGTGCTATACAAAAGAAACTTCGACATGGTTTTGCTCAGATACGTGGACAGACACGAAGCAGACATGTTAATGCATGAAGTGCATGAAGGGTCCTTTGGAACTCATTCAAATGGGCATGCAATGTCCAAAAAGATCTTAAGAGCAGGATACTATTGGTTGACAATGGAATCAGACTGTTACAAACACGTGAAGAGATGTCACAAGTGCCAGATCTACGCAGATAAGATCCATGTGCCACCGACTCTACTCAACGTTCTCTCATCTCCGTGGCCGTTCTCCATGTGGGGTATCGACATGATTGGAATGATCGAACCAAAAGCTTCAAACGGTCATCGTTTCATCTTGGTAGCAATTGATTACTTCACCAAATGGGTCGAAGCAGCATCTTATGCCAATGTTACAAGACAAGTGGTTGTAAGGTTCATCAAGAATAACATCATTTGCCGATATGGTATTCCCAGCAAGATCATTACTGACAATGGTTCAAACTTGAACAACAAGATGATGAAAGAACTGTGTGAGGAATTCAAGATTGAGCATCATAACTCTTCTCCTTACAGACCAAAAATGAACGGCGCCGTCGAAGCCGCCAACAAGAACATTAAGAAGATCGTCCAGAAAATGGTCGTCACTTACAAAGACTGGCATGAAATGCTGCCATTTGCTTTACATGGGTACCGTACTTCAGTGCGTACTTCAACCGGGGCAACTCCCTTTTCTCTAGTATACGGCATGGAAGCTGTGCTCCCCGTAGAAGTTGAAATACCATCAATGAGAGTCCTCATGGAGACTAAATTATCAGAGGCTGAATGGTGTCAAAGCAGATACGATCAGTTGAACTTAATCGAAGAAAAACGTATGACTGCTCTATGCCATGGACAGTTATACCAAGCAAGGATGAAACAAGCCTTCAACAAAAAGGTTCGACCTCGTGAATTTCGAGAAGGCGACCTCGTGCTTAAAAAGATCTTGTCTTTTCAACCAGATTCTAGGGGCAAATGGTCTCCTAATTACGAAGGCCCGTATGTTGTCAAAAGAACATTTTCTGGCGGCGCCATGACTCTTGCAACCATGGATGGTGATGAACTCCCGCATCCTGTGAATGCTGATGCAGTCAAGAAATACTTTGTCTAAAAAATATACAAAAAAAACAGCTCGGTAAGTTGAAAACCCGCGAAGGGCGACTTAGGCAAAAATGAGCGTCTCGGTGGACTAAAAACCCGAAAGGGCGGTCCAGGCAAAAATTAGAGACAATAAACAGAAAAGAATTCATCCTGGTAGATTGAAAACCTGAAAGGGCAATCTAGGCAAAAATTAAGGATTTATGACAAAGTAACTGCATCAGTCCGTACTTCGTCACCTGAGGAGTCTTTTCATCAAAGGATCTTCAATCAAATCATCACCAATCTGAAGCGACGAACACAGTTGGAACTCAAAGTTATTAGAGGGAATAGTGGTTATTGCTTTCAATGTAGCCTTTTCCGCATAATTACCATTTCCAACTTTTGTAAATACTCCGTGGAATCATGCCTTTAGCTGATTTCCATCCTATTAAATAAATTTGAGCCTTGTGCCCATTTGTTTGCAATCTTTAATTTCTTTCAGCTTGCAAAATGACGCTTTAATTGTGTTATTCGCCTTTGAAACAAAAAAAAAAGAGAAAAAAAATAAGTTTTAAATGAATTTACTTTTCTTTTTCAAAATAAAAGCGAAATTTTCCTTTGAGTTGTGAACAACGGAAGGAACATCAGCAGTCATCTCCATAGGATGAACAAAAGAGTTCTCCCTGAAAAATTGTTGAGACAACGGTATTCTTGTCCCAGAAAAGAATTCTTGAAGCAATTATCCCTCGAGGTAAAGAAGCTCTTCTATCCCCAGTGAAGAAGGTCTTTTATCCCTAGTGACGAAGATTTCATCTCCAGTGAAGAAGCTCTTCCATCCCAGTAAAGATGCTTATCTTCCCCAGAGAAGTTTAAAACATGCAACACCATTCATCACCTGTGTTATCTACACCGTGTTGAAGAACATTTGCCAAGTATCTGGTTGTATAGCGACGTCGGTCCCTCTCCAGTATATACTCTTTTGTCTGTCAGTCTCGTCAGCATGCATGCTACATTCATGACATTCATCATTCATACATATTTGCATCATTTATGCATTCTTGCATTTTTCAATGTTTGCTTTAAAATCACTTGTTTAGGATATATTTATCCTCAAAAAGAAGAAAAAAAAAAGAAAAAAAAGAAGAAAAAAAAAGAAAAAAGAAACAAATATGGGCGTGTCATCTCTCCAAGTAGGTTGTCACCCATAAGCAGAAAAGAACATCTTCTTTTTCCAGTTCCCCACTGAGATCATCCCTCGTGGAAGAAGGTTGCTTTAGTTTCTCCTCTTAAAACAAAGGAGGAAATTCCCGTTGAGTTCATTCCTCATGGGTACAAAGTCTTGTTTGACTGTTTCTTTCCAATTCATTCATGGTTAGAACCCTGTCTTTACCAAAGATTCAAATTCCGATTCTCCAAACAGAGTCGTGAAAAACAGACAATAAGCAATAGCCTCATCATCTGAGCAGCTTATTTCTCTTTCAAAATCTTTTTCCTCTCTAGGAAATCAATCATGAATATTATTTGACAATCAGGGTCTTATTACTGTTCACAAGGCTGAATAACCGGTAATTTCCCTAGCAAAGTCTCCAAGATCATTTTATCACTTGGCTGATAATTGATCATGTCTTCAGAACCACTATCACAAGGCTGGTAGTCGGTAATCTTTTGTTCTGGTTATATTATTTAACATGTCTATCACCAGGCTGATAGTCGGTAATATTAACCGAACCTTTGAAACTCTTTTTACCTTGTCAAGTCTATCACCATGCTGATAGTCGGTAATACAGTTTCATACCTTTCACCTTCGCATTACTAAACAAGTCTATCCCCATGCTGATAGTCGATAATGTCGATTGGTAAGCTTTTCTTACAAAGCAATCATTCCCCGGTGAAGCATACACTTGCTTTCCCGAAAAACAAAAACGGATTTTCTTCCTAAAATGGATTGAGACATCCTTCCCGATCTCTTTTCCCCAGTGGAGTCAGTTCTTGATATTCCCTCGGTAAAGATATCCTTGCATCATTCGCAATTTTGGTATCTTATGTCCAAAATTCGCGTCTTCTGATATTTAAGTCTCTTCCACCCTATCAAACGAAGATTTTCAATCTTCATATCTCAGGTTGAAGAAACTTAAATAGGGGCATCTGTCATACCCCAATTTTTGACCTAAGATACCACCTCATATCATTTGCATATGCATCATTTGCATCTCTAACAAATTGCATAGCTTGGGTTTGTTACTTGTGACTCAGCAGGATTTGGTCAGGAAATCACTCATCAGTACAAGTAATGATCAATTAGGGTTTTGTTCTCCCTTCATCTCAAATGAACTATCTTCATCAACAATCAACATTTGGTCCTCAGAGAATCATTTCAACAAGCTCAACAGCTTTGAATCGACTAAATTAGGGTTTTGACTGAAGACAGCATACTCCTGACTTTTGCTCAGAATTTGACCTAATGACTTGGGACATGACCTCAAGACCCCAAGTGCATCATTTTTACCTAATCCATTGGCTCAGAACATCTCTTATACAAAGATTGATCAGACAAATCCTCAGATCAGGGTTTTTGAACTATCAGGGACTGAAATCAGGGATCACATTTGGGAAACCCTAAAAATCCCCAGGAAGTCAATCAAAGGTTTCAATCATCTTCAAATAATCCCTATGACAATATACAATGGAAATTGTATCTCAATTCAAGACCTACAGGCATCAATTTCATCAGGTCGACAATTAGGGTTTTTTGACCTAATTCACTGAACAACTGACTTTTTAATCAGGACATGGTGCCACAACTCAAACTATGATTCAATATCCTCCAATACCTCAATATGATCCATTCATACCATTCATTTGGTGAGGATAGCTTGTTTCATTTGAAATCTCCAGAAACGCGATTCGTCTGAAAAAGTCAACTGTACAAGATCACCATTGACTTTTGGGGAATTTTGGTCAACCATGACTTTTGAAGTTTTAAATCATCAATATATGATATGAGAAGTCATTTGATCAAGGAAAATCAAGAAAATCAATCAAGAATCAAAAGTCAAAAGTTTGACTTTTCATACTTAGAAAAATTTCTAAGTGTTTTTCAATGATTTTTTCCAAACTTTGGAAGGGAATTTCTCAAAATTTCACCTACAAACTGAAAAAAACTTCCAACATGAAATTTGTAGATTTTGATCCAATAAACAACTTTGACACACATAAATTTTTTCCATAAGATCAACCATTTAAGAGATATGGTGCTTCAAAGTTGGTACTTTTGGAAAATTTCACTTGAAACCTCATTTTCTTCAAAGTTCATGGATCTTTTTCACCCACTTCCTTAAAGATCTTGAAGAAACTTTCAACTAGGGTTTTAAAGTGTGTCATATGAGCTTTCCAAAATGTCCAAGAGCATGAAAAAAATTGAAGTGTAGCTATGGTTTTGAATTTTGACATTAGTGATCATTTTCACTTGAATTTTCACCATTCTTCACTAAGTTTCAAGACTATATGGCTTATAATTCAAGTGATGACACACCAAAGCAATGATTGAATGATATTTTTCTGATTTGAGATCAGAATGGAAAGAGATAAGAAGCTTAGAGAAATAACCATGGTTAAGTCACTTTAACCATTTTGCATTAAATGGTAAGATTCCTTTCTATCTCCAAATGCCAAATCATCACTTCTTGAAGCAAGTTGCAAAGCTCTGAGTTCAGACTCTTTGGCCTATAAATAGAGGTCATTACCTCATTCAAAATCACACCAAAGTCTCACAAATTATAGGCTTTCTCCTTCTTTCTTAGAATGCAAGTTTCTTAAGTTTCTAGGAGGTACAAAACTCAACCTCCAAACCCTTGAAGTTATGGCCAAAGTGATGGTTCTAGCAACTCATAAACATCATATGGGATGTGTTTGAACCACTCACACACCCCAAATCACCCCAAAACTCAGATTCATTCTTCAACCTCCATTTGAACATATAAAGAGCCTTATCATGCCAATTTTCATTCCAGATCATTTCTGTCCAAATTAACACTTCCCACACCTCACATATATCACATATGAGCTATCCAAACACTCATCATCAACCTGAAACATCAGAATCATAGAGCTCGATTCACACTTAGACTTAACTGCAGATCGGGTGCCTCCAACTACTCCAGATGTTTTCAATCCATTCCAAGCATCCAGACACCTTCCATATGGTCCATTGAAGCTATCCAGATCATCAAACAACTTCTGTAACACTTCTATTGCAGAATTCGAATCCCAGCTTGGCCGTTTTTGAAGGTAAGTGTTATGAACTTCAAACTCATACTTGCACGCATCATAAATGAAATGTGAGCATACCATCTTGTTTCTGCACCTATGAGGATCATTAACCCTCAATCAATTGCATCATAACTTGCACATACACGATTTCACATTGAATTTCAGTTCTAGGGTTCTTCATGTTCATGCGAAAATTGACCCCCTTAGAGTGAAAATAAATGAATTATGAGGGCACCATCATGATCCTTATGAAAAAACGAGTGAGTTAGACCCTTCACTTGATCAATTTAGTTCAGTTTCCAGAAAATTCAAATTCAAATGGGGATTGTGTTCTTGGCGCGTTTTTTGGTTCATGAGTTTTAAAATTCAGTTTGAAAATATATTTTACCCAGTGCGTGTTACTAACAAGCCACAAGCGTGGCTCAGTTGGCTTTTGTTTTGAGTAGTGACCTCAAGGTCACGAGTTCAAGTCCCTATGGGACCAAACCCTTCTTTTTTATCACTTATTTTCTTTGATTTTTCACACAACTTCAACTAATTATTTAATTAACCAAATTAACTTATTTTTTCTTCACTTTTTAAACACTTCTTATTTAATATACCTATTTTGACAATATCAAAAAAAATCACAAAAAAAAGATTTATTTAATATACTTTTAATTAGGTTTAAAATGACATGTTTTTAGGTATTTTCAAATACTTTAAATATTGTTTTATTTGATTTTTTCAAACATAATCACTTGTAAATATTTTTGTGATCAAACCCTAATCACTTAGGTCTTAATTAAGCATTAAAACTTGTTTTAAACCTAATTAAGTTGATTTCTTTCATATTCAAATCGTTTTAAAACGAGCGATCGCGATTCTTTTCAAAACGATAAACCATTTCTTTTTGAACTATTGATTAAACCTTTTTAATTGATCAATTGATTTTCAAAACGAAGTGGGGCCTCTCGAATATTAGAGAGTATAAGACCCACTCTTTTTTTTCCTTTTACAGTTTTTCTTTGTACAGAAAACTTTTTCAAAACAATACTTTTCAAACTGTTTTTAAAAACAATAAATCTCACATCTTTTTTTTCAAAACCATCCACCCTGTTTTATGAAAATAAAACAGGGGCCTCTCGAATATTAGAGAGTGTAAGTCCCATTTCTTTTCTTTTTGTACAGTTTTCAAAACAATAAAACTTCTTTCAAAACAAATCTTTTCAAATTTCAAAACAAATCTTCAAACAGTTTTTCAAAAGCGAAACCTCGCGTCCTGTAAATAAAACAGTCAACCATGTTTTATAAATAAAACACGGGCCTCCACGTAGGTATAAGTCCCAAGCCCCTTTTGTGCATACCCATTCCTGTACATGAAATTAGGTATTTCATTGTACACACACTTTTGTACATATCTCGATCAATTAAAACTCCAAAAAATACAAAAAAACAAAAATGAAGGTTTTCTTTAAATCTTCCCAAAAATACCACGGGCCTCCATGTAGGTATAAGTCCCAAGCCCTTGTAAAAACCTGTTTACATAGCTGTGAATAAACTCAAGTGGACCTCTCCCCGAGTGTGAGTCCCGAGCCCCCGTGTATACAAATGGATCATGCTTACAGGTATATTTCCTTCATAAACTCCATTATATACACACACTTTGTCATATATATAATTTGTTATACCTGTTCATGTTTGTTAATACTTGTTCATGTTTGTTCATATGTGTGATATGTGTGCTTGTTCAACTTAGTACAACACTAGGTTCCCCATAGCCTCCTATTGGGCTTCGTGCAAAGAATCTCCACTAGTTTAGGTTAGGACATAGAGTATGGTTTCTCGGTGAAATCGCTCTAAGAGCTCAGACCAACTATACCATGCCTCCCCTTGGGCTTTGTACAAACGAGTGACCCTCCCATAGCCTCCTCTTGGGCTTACAATGCAAGGACCCTGGATTGTCCCTCCCATAGCCTCCTCTTGGGCTTACAATGCAAGGACCCTCGGATAGCCTCCTCTTGGGCTTCGTACAAGGACCCACGGGCTTCTTATAAGCATCCCCAATATCCAAATCAAATACCCTAGGAGATTAGACATTTATCATCTCTATGATAGGAGTATCTCTTCTATATCATCACAAACAATCAATCAATCAATTTATCAAACTTTTTTTTTTGCCACAAGGCTGGCTAATCAATCAAACCGTTTTGCCACCATACTGGCTGATTAATCAAAGTTTTTGTCACAAGGCTGACTTCATTGAAACTTTTGCCACGAGGCTGGCTGATTAATTAAAACTTTTTGTCACAAGGCTGACTTCATTGAAAGTTTTTGCCACAAGGCTGGTTAAACAACAAAAACATCTTTATCATTCTAAGCACCATAAGCGGCATGCCCCAGGGCTTATAATGAAAAGATTTTCAAACAAAAAACAAACAGATGTATGTGATGATATAGATTAGATACATCGAACATTTAGATGACATTTATCTCTTACCCTTTGCTTCCACTAGCATAAGTGGGAACTACGATTGCTCTGACTTTCTCAACATCCCTTTGAGAATACGTAGGCACAAGGTCGTATCCTTGGCGAGCAAAACTTCTCCCTCAAACCACTCAAACCTTAGCACCCGTAGACCCCGAGCTACAGATGCTCTGATTCCCTCTAGGGGATATGTATGCAGAGGATCGCGATGATCTTTGCGAGCATAATCAAACAAACACCTTAGGTCCCACCTTTTTTCACAAGAACCTCTCAATAACATGGAATGAAAAACAAAACAAAGAAACCTATAGAGTACTATAGATACGTTGGGTGCTAATACCTTCCCTTCGTATAACCAACCCTCTTACCCAAAGATCTCTCCCCCACTTTTAGGTTATTGCAACTTTTTTCCTTTTCCTCTTTTGGAAACAATAAAAAGTTTGGTCCGTACAAAAGAAAAATCATTTTTTGAGCACTCGAGCCCAAAGAAGGCATCAGGTGTCTCATCCCAAAAAAGACAACGATTTTTCCCCGCGACAGTTCCTGTGGAGTACCACAGATATGAGGGGTGCTTAAAACCTTCCCCTTATATAATCAACACTCGAACCTGAGTTCTCTTTCCTATTTTAAAAAACAAAACTTTGGGTTTTACGTTCTTTTCCCTTTTCCTTTGGAAAAAATAAAGCGCGGTGGCGATTTCAAACGAAATATTGATTCGAGTCAATCTTATGGCTTCGATATCAGATTTTCCCCGCTACAGAAAAATGGCGACTTCACTGGGGATCCAGTTTTAAGTGTGTTAAGCCTATTTTTGTTTATCTGTGTGTTTTTATCTGTATATATTGTTGTGTGCTTTGTTTGTTTATCTTCTTTTTTTTTTTTTGGTGCTCGATGGTTCCTCTGTGATGAGATAAAGTCCTAACCCGGACTTTGGTGAGTAACTTGAGATAGGAGGTGGTAAGACCAATAGTCGCATGTCAGGAGCAATCCTTAACATGAGCGTCATATGGTGGAACCCCAATCAGTGGAGGCCTCATGGAAGGTAGTAGAGGTTATTACGAACCATCATGATAATGCTATTACTTTCAATAGTGAGTGTCCGTAGAAGCTAAATGGCCTAGAACCTTTTTAACCCATCTAAGCCTTTTTAGGATGTAGTGCAGAAACAAGATCAAGTACCAATTTGAGCTTGTTGTCATGCGATACTACGCTCAGACGAGGTCTTTTTAGGCATATTGTTGGCGCCCATGAGCAATTGTGCGTGCCGGTAATATCCGATAGAAGATTGAAAACTCTGGGAACCTTTGTAGAACCCGATTGGCAGGTACAAAACTCCTTAGAACACACCTTGTGGGATGGGTAGACCCATGGCTCCATGCTCGTAACGTCGAACCTAAGAACCTGGACTGTGTGATTTTGTATGATTTGCTGTGATCTTGTGTGCTCTTGATTGTGGTTGATGCATAAACCATGCATTCATGCATTCATAAAAATGACATTCACAAATGGTTTTTAAGGAACTTAGAGACTTTCTTTGTAAACATCACAGGTACCATGGATCAAAAGAGAAGCATCAAGAAGTACACTTTCTGGAATTCAAGTGCAAAGGAATTGAAAGAGCTAGCAACTTTGGTTCCTAATATTGACAACTTCAAAAACCGTTATGGGAAATTGATCTCTATCTGGAAGACCAAAGTGGAAAAGGATGATCAGATCCTTCATCAAGAAGAGTTACTTCAACAACATGGTGAAAAGCGAAAGAGACAACAAGAGGATTTATTTTCCTCTAGTAGTCATGAAGATTCAGTTGCATGGAAGGAAGTTGCTGATAAGTTGATGGTCGAGAATGCTCATTTGAAGACCTTTTATGAAGATGAGTTGGAGAAGCTCCGTAGGAAGCTGCAGAGAGGAGTTGGATCTTCGTCAGAAGTGTTCCCTTCTAGTTTCTAGCTTTTCCTTTGTTTTGTAATTTTGGATCTTTGAATCCTTTTGTAAGCTTTTCTATTATTAATGAAGAATGTTGTTATGTTTTATGTTTTTTTTTGCTAATGTTTACAATTAATGTCTTAAAGTTCCT
Organism: Vicia villosa; assembly: GCF_029867415.1. Classification (NCBI taxonomy): domain Eukaryota; kingdom Viridiplantae; phylum Streptophyta; class Magnoliopsida; order Fabales; family Fabaceae; genus Vicia; species Vicia villosa. The sequence continues at coordinate 85,392,830 of NC_081185.1, forward strand.
TGAAAACCAATAATAAAAATCATTTGCATTGCATTTCATGCATCATTCTGCATTTTGGTCTTGCTTCCGAGAGTATTCCCGAGGTCTTATTCAGTGTTCTTCATACAGAATCAAGCTGTCTCACCGGTATAATACTCGAGCTAACTGCAAGAAGAAGATGGAAGGTCTTGAACAAGAGAATCGTGAGCTACGTGAAGAGGTTGTTACTTTGAGATCTGGTGTGGATCGTCTCACTGCTCTGGTTGAGACATTGATGGCTACTCAGAATCAGAATCAGAATCAGGTTCCTCCTCCCAATGCCCAAGCTCAGGGTCAGACCACTGTGGTTTCTGAAATTGCTGCTACAACCATTCCTGTTGTTCCTGTTGGTGCTACTCAGCAACGTATGCCTAATGGATATCCTTGGGGTATGCCTGAAGGTTATCTGTCTGTTCCTGAGATGACTCGTCCGTTGACTCCTGTTATGGTCAACACGTCTCCTATTGTTCATACTGGTCCTTTTGTCCCAGAGCCCATTTATGATGCTGCTCCAAGTGAAATTCAAGACAGAATGGATGGTTTCCAAGATCAGTTTGAAGAATTGCAGAAAGAAATGAAAGCCTTGCGTGGGAAAGAACTGTTTGGAAAGAATGTGCATGATCTTTGCTTTGTTCCCAATGTGAAAGTACCTGCTAAGTTCAAGTTACCTGAATTTGAGAAATATAAAGGAAATTCCTGTCCTCAGGCACATCTGGTGATGTATGTAAGGAAGATGTCCACTCACACTGATGATCAACGTCTGTTGATCCATTATTTCCAAGACAGTTTGACTGGAGCTGCTTCAAAGTGGTATATGGGCCTTGATAGCACCCATATTCGCACTTTTAATGACTTAGCTAAAGCGTTTGTGAAGCAATACAAATATAATGTGGACATGGCTCCTGATAGGGATCAATTGCGAGCTATGATGCAGAAAGAGAAGGAATCTTTCAAGGAATATGCTCAGAGATGGCGTGAGGTTGCCGCCCAAGTGATTCCTCCGATGGAAGAGAAAGAGATGACTAAGATTTTCCTGAAAACTCTTGGTCCATTTTACTATGAGAAAATGATTGCGAGTGCTCCTGTAGACTTCACCGAAATGGTGGGTATGGGTGTCAGGTTAGAAGAAGCTGTGCGAGAAGGCCGTTTGGTTTGGAATGACAATTCGTCTGGTGGTGCAAAGAAGTATGGTTCTTCATTCCAGAAGAAGAAGGAATCAGATGCTAATGTTGTTTCTCATGGGAGGAATAGTCGATTCAGAAATCAATCTCAACAAGTGGCGTCAGTAATTCCTGTTGTGAATTTAGTGCCTGTAGCTCCTGATAATCAACAACCAGCAAGGCGGAATCCGTATCCTCGAGTTAATATTGATCCTATCCCTATGACGTACACTGAACTCTATCCTGCTCTAATTCATAAGAAGTTGGTTCAACCAAGGTCACCACCTCCTGTTCCAGAGAAACTCCCTTGGTGGTACAAGGCTGATGCCACTTGCGCTTTTCATCAGAATGCTCCTGGGCATGACTTAGAGAATTGCTGGCCTTTGAAGAATGAAGTTCAGAGATTGGTTCGTTCTAGAATGCTTTCTTTCCGTGATATTGGCCCTAATATGAAGAACAATCTGTTGCCAACTCATGAAGCGTCTGTTGTGAATATGGTGTATGGGTGCCCTGGGAAGTATAAGATTTACCGTGTGGAACACATCAGAGGATCATTGGTAGAGATGCATGCCACTCGGTGTGAATACAGTCATTATGAGCATAATCATGCTGCTTGTAGGATCTGTTTAGTTAATCCTCGAGGATGTTATATTGTGAGAAGAGATTTGCAAGAGATGATAGACCAAAGGCTCATTGAGATTCTGAGGGATAGAGATGAAGATGATGTCAATGTGATTGAACCATGCTTTGAAATCCCTAAATGTGTAGAGATTGGTTATTATGGCAAAGCTGCTGTGGAACCTCTTGTGATATGTTTGCCTGGATCTGTACCTTATAGTTCTAACAAAGCTGTACCCTACAGATACAATGCCACCATGCTGGAAGCTGGAAAAGAAGTTGAGATTAAGCCTCTGTCTTCTGTGGAGAATATAGCAGATGTTAGTAGAGTGACTAGAAGTGGACGAGTTTTTACTCAGCCCCAAACAGTTGTAGATGTCCATAGGAATCCTACTCAAGTGCCTGTGAACAATAATGATGCGACAAAAGTGAATGCTGGATCATCTTCAGGAAAGGAGATGGATGAGATTTTGAAGCCTATCAAGATGAGTGATTATAAGATCGTGGATCAGCTACACCGTACCCCGTATAAGATCTCTATAATGGAGCTGCTGACAAGTTCTCCTGCTCATAGGGATTCTTTGATGAAAATACTTGATCAAGCCTTTGTGGATCATGATGTGACGCTGGATCAGTTTAATGGGGTTGTGAGTAATATCACTGCGTGTAACAATATGAGCTTCAGTGATGAAGATTTGCCTGAGGAAGGAAGAAATCATAATTTGGCTTTGCACATCTCTGTCAATTGCAAAGGGGACTCAATGTCCAATGTGTTGATCGATACTGGTTCATCGCTGAATGTCATGCCGAAATCCACTCTTGCTAAGCTGTCTTATGGTGGCACACCAATGAGATTTAGTAATGTGATTGTCAAGGCTTTTGATGGATCGAAGAAATCAGTGGTTGGAGAGGTTGATTTGCCTATTGGTATTGGACCATTTGTCTTCAAGATTACTTTTCAAGTGATGGACATTTTCCCTGCATATAGTTGTTTATTGGGACGCCCATGGATCCATGAGGCTGGGGCAGTTACTTCGACTCTTCACCAAAAATTGAAATTTGTGAAAGATGGAAAGATGGTTGTTGTGAATGGAGAACAAGCTTTGCTGATTAGTCATCTCTCTTCGTTCCGTACCATAGAGGCTGATGAAGTAGTCATTGGAACTGCATTCCAAGCCCTGTCTGTTAATGATGAATTCAAAAAGGATGAATCTTCCATTGCCTCCTTCAAAGATGCTCAACTGGTAGTTCAGAATGGACATTCAGGAGTCTGGGGACAAGTGGTGAGTCTGCAAGAGAACAAGAATAGAGCTGGTCTGGGATTTTCTGCTTCAGACAAGTCTGTGATGAAGCCGGAATCTGCTTTTCGTCCTTATCAGGAGATGTTCCATAGTGCGAGGTTTCTACATCCGACTCTTCCAGAAGTGAATGCTGTTATTGAAGATAAACCAGAGCCAAAAGTGCCAAACTTTGTGACCCATGGAAAGATGATTAAGAACTGGATCACCATTGACATTCCTGAGTGTACTCATGCTTCAAAGTAATTTGCTTTTATTTTTTTCAAAAATCCTTTCATTCTGCCCAAGATGAAAGTGAAGTTTGTTGGGGCTTTTTTCTGTTTGTTTCAAACATTAAAATCATCAATAAAAGTCATTTTGTTTCTGCATATACATGCTTTTTATCTTTTTGCTTTTTCTGGAAAGTGGTAACACAAAAAAACCTTAAAAAATATTTTCATTTGCCATAATCTGCACGATTACATGTTTGCATATATCTTTCCTTTTTTCTGAAATAATAATCACTTGTGCAGATTAATCAATAAAACCGTTGAAAGTAATGACCCTGCACCCTCTCCTAACTTCGAGTGTCCTGTGTATGAGGCGGAAGAAGAGAGTGATGAATGTATTCCTGATGAGATTTCCCGACTGCTTGAGCACGAGGAAGACACCATTCAGCCATATAAAGAGCCGTTAGAAGTCATCAACTTGGGTTCTGAAGAAGATAAGAAGGAAGTCAAGATTGGGGCACTGCTTGGTCAAGATGTTAAGAAGAGGATGGTAGAGCTTCTTAAAGAGTATGTTGACATTTTTGCGTGGTCCTACCAAGACATGCCTGGGTTGGACATAGATATTGTGGAGCATCGTTTGCCGTTGAAACCTGAATGTCCTCCTGTCAAGCAAAAGCTAAGAAGGAGTCATCCCGATATGGCGGAAAAAATTAAGAATGAGGTCTTGAAGCAGATAGACGCAGGTTTCCTTGTCACTTCTGTATATCCTCAATGGATTGCCAATATTGTGCCTGTTCCGAAGAAAGACGGAAAAGTTCGCATGTGTGTTGATTATAGAGATTTGAACAAAGCCAGTCCGAAAGATGATTTTCCTCTACCTCACATTGATATGTTGGTAGATAGTACGGCAAAGTTTGAGGTTTTCTCCTTCATGGATGGTTTTTCAGGATACAACCAGATTAAGATGGCACCTGAAGACATGGAAAAGACAACCTTTATTACGCCATGGGGTACATTCTATTACAAAGTGATGCCTTTTGGGTTGAAGAATGCTGGCGCGACATATCAGAGGGCCATGACCATTCTTTTCCATGATATGATGCACAAAGAAATTGAGGTTTATGTGGATGACATGATTGCCAAGTCCCAGTCAGAGGAAGGGCACATGGAGGATCTTTTGAAGTTGTTTTAGCGTTTGAGAAAGTATCGTCTCCGCCTAAATCCAAACAAATGCACCTTTGGTGTCCGTTCTGGAAAATTATTGGGTTTCATTGTCAGTCAGAGAGGAATTGAAGTAGATCCTGATAAAGTCAAAGCAATTCAGGAAATGCCAGCACCAAAGACTGAGAAACAAGTGAGAGGTTTCCTCGGACGTTTGAATTATATCTCCAGGTTCATTTCCAATATGACTGCTACCTGTGAGCCCATCTTCAAGTTTTTAAAGAAAAATCAGGGATGTGTGTGGAATGAAGATTGTCAGAAAGCTTTTGACAACATCAAAGAATATCTGCTTGAACCTCCCATTTTGCTCCCTCCAGCTGAGGGAAGGCCTTTGATTATGTACCTCACAGTACTTGAAAATTCAATGGGATGTGTGTTGGGTCAGCATGACGAGTCTGGTCGAAAAGAGTATGCAATATACTACCTTAGCAAAAAGTTTACCGAGTGCGAAACAAGATACTCGCTGCTTGAGAAAACTTGCTGTGCTTTGGTGTGGACTGCTCGCCGACTGAGACAGTATATGTTGAACCACACCACCCTATTGATTTCCAAAATGGATCTAATTAAGTACATATTTGAAAAACCTGCATTAACTGGAAGGATCGCTCGCTGGCAAATGTTGTTATCAGAATATGATATTGAATATCGAGCTCAGAATGCTGTGAAAGGAAGTGTGATGGCAGAGTACCTCGCTCACCAACCAATTGATGATCATCAATCTATCAGAATGGACTTCCCAGATGAAGATATATTGTATTTGAGAGCTCAAGATTAGGATGAATCGTTGCCAGAAGAAGGGCCAGATCCTGAATCCATGTGGGGCTTAATTTTTGATGGAGCTTCTAATGTTCATGGCCATGGTATTGGCGCTATTATTATCAGTCCGCATGGGTCACATGTACCTTTCACTGCAAGGATATGTTTTGATTGTACAAACAATATTGCTGAGTATGAAGCTTGCATCATGGGACTTGAAGAGGCCATTAATCTGAGAATTAAGATTCTCGATGTTTATGGAGATTCTGCGCTTGTGATTAATTAGATTAAAGGAGAATGGGAGACTCGTCATCCTGGCTTGATCCCTTACAAAGATTACGCCAGAAGGCTGTTGACGTTCTTTAACAAAGTTGAATTCCACCACATCCCTCGAGATGAGAATCAGATGGCTGATGCATTAGCCACATTGTTCTCCATGTACAAAGTGAATTTTCATAATGAGGAGCCTCAGATTACAATCAGGCGTCTTGATAGACCTGCTCCTGTATTTGCAGTTGAGGAATCAACAGATGAAAAGCCTTGGTATTTTGATATTAAGCACTTCCTTCAGACTCAAGAGTACCCACTTGGGGCATCAAATAAGGATACGAAAACTTTGAGGAGATTGGCTGGCAGTTTCTTCATCAATGGTGATGTTTTGTATAAAAGGAATTATGACATGGTTTTGCTCAGATGCGTGGATAGACACGAAGCAGACATGTTGATGCATGAAATCCATGAAGGTTCTTTTGGTACTCATGCCAATGGACATTCGATGGCTAAAAAGATGCTTAGAGTAGGTTACTATTGGCTGACAATGGAATCTGATTGCTACAAGTTTGTAAAGAAGTGTCACAAGTGTCAGGTGTATGCAGACAAGATTCATGTGCCCTCGACACTTCTCAATGTCATTTCCTCTCCATGGCCTTTCTCTATGTGGGGTATCGATATGATTGGCATGATTGAACCCAAGGCTTCGAACGGACATTGTTAGAACCCCATTTGTGCATATTTTGTATATAAGTTTTGTGGTATTTCTTAAACTCTTGTGCCAAATTTGATTACCTTTTGATATAATAGTATGTAAATAAATAAATTTGTGTTTATTTTCTAAATTAAGTTAGTTTATTAACTCTTGTTATGTTTTTCTTTAGGTTTTAACAACTTTTGGGCAAGATGGAATGAGAAGAATGATCAAAACAAGCTTGCAATGAGGGTGGAATGCAAAAAGAAGGAGTTTTGTGCAAGAAGGTCCGCTCAGCGGAGTCCAAGCGGACCCAGGCAGGGATTGGCAGCGTTTTTTCCACCAGCAAGCCGCTCAGCGGACCCCCTCCGCTCAGCAGACCTTGAAGACAATTTAGATATTTTTACTGCTCCGCTCAGCGGACCTGCTCCGCTCAGCGGACCTACTTTTTCAACTTTTGTTCTTAGCCACATAAAATTGATGATTAAGAGTGGTTAGCATAGTTTTTATCATAACACACACTTGGAAGAAAAGTTAGGGCAAGAGAAGAAGAGAAAAACCATTTTTCTTAAGAGAAAATCAAGATTTCCAAACATCTTTCTTTGATCTTCTTGAGTTTGATGTCACTAAATCTTGGTTTGTTGCTTGTTGTTGAAGCTTCCATGGATATGGAGGGCTAAGTTTCATCTTGTGTCAAGATTAGAGGTAGTTAGTTTGTAAATATGTACTTTCTTTGATCTATTATGTATGAACTTGGTTAATGATTAATACATGGTGAATATCTTGTTATTTATGTTTCATTTGTTGTTTTGGATCATTATTGAGAGATATGTTTCAAAGCTAGACCTAAAAGATATTCATCTATCAATAAACAAACTCTAGAGATAGATTTGTGAGTTGATAATCACAAGTATCAAGCTTTTAAGATTATCATGTTGATTGTCGGCATGAGAGATCATCTGACGGTGAATATGATAATAATCACGATATTGCTTTAGAGATAAACGGTATCGAGAGGATACGTGATTGTATTAATCATGAATAGGTTCATATATATAATCATTAGAGTACATATGAAGCAAACTAATGAACACTAATCTTGACACAGTTTTACCAAACCGTTTTTAAATCCTAAGTTATTGTCTTCAATTTCTTTTCATGCTATTTATCTTTCATGACACTAAAAACATCCAAAACCTTAACTCAAAATACACTAAGCTGTAGAACGGCGATAATATCGCATCAATCCCTGAGGAGACGATACTAAAAATACTTATCCTATACTTACTAACAGACATTGATTCATCCTGGTAGCAATCGATTACTTTACCAAGTGGGTAGAACCTGCTTCATATGCTAATGTGACAAAGCAAGTTGTGGTCAGATTTATCAAGAACAACATCATATGCAGATATGGTGTACCGAGCAAGATCATTACTGATAATGGCTCTAATCTGAATAACAGTATGATGAGAGAACTGTGTGAAAGTTTCAAGATTGAACACTACAACTCTTCGCCTTATAGGCCAAAGATGAATGGAGCTGTTGAAGCAGCAAATAAGAATATTAAGAAGATTGTGCAAAAGATGGTTGTTACGTATAAGGATTGGCATCAGATGCTCCCATTTGCTTTGCATGGGTACCGTACATCTGTTCGTACTTCAACCGGGGCAACCCCCTTATCTTTGGTTTATGGTATGGAAGCAGTGCTCCCTATTGAGGTTGAGATTCCATCACTGAGAGTTTTAATGGAAACCAAATTATCTGAGGCTGAGTGGTGTCAGAGCAGGTTTGATCAATTGAATTTAATAGAAGAAAAGAGAATGAGGGCATTATGCCATGGTTAGTTATACCAGAAAAGAATGAAGAAAGCTTTTGATAAGAAGGTTCGACCTTGTGTATTCAGAGAAGGCGACCTCGTGCTCAAAAGGATCTTGTCTTTCACCTCCGATTCAAGGGGAAAGTAGACTCCTAATTTCGAAGGACCCTACGTTGTTAAGAAAGCCTTCTCTGGCGGTGCATTAATTCTTGCAACTATGGATGGAGAAGAGCTCCCACGTCCCGTGAATGCTGATGTAGTCAAGAAATACTTCGCCTAAAAATAATAAAAGAACAGCTCGCTAAGTTGAAAACCCGAAAGGGCGGCTTAGGCAAAAAAGAGCGTCTCGGTGGATTGAAAACCCGAAAGGGCGGTCCAGGCAAAAATTAGAGACATAAACAGAATAAAATACCCGGTGGACTGAAAACCCAAAAGGGCGGTCCAGGCAAAAGTTAGGGATTCATGGCAAGTAACTACATCAGACAAGACTTGATCATCAGCAGTCATCTGTTTATCATGAAGAAGTTCAACAAATTTCAACGGAAGCCTTTGCTTAGGAATTCCAAGTTGAGAGAGAGGATAGGGTCATTACATTTCAATGTACCTTTTCCACAAAATTACCACTTTCCAAACTTTGTAATAATCCATGGGGTCTTGCCTTTTGCAAGCTACCATTCTATTAAAAAAGTTTGAGCCTTTACCCTTTATTGGCAATCTTATTTCTTTCATATCTCTCAAAATTTCATTTATTGTTGATAGTAATTTTTGAAACAAAAAGAAAATTGATCTCAACAAAATCCTTTTTTGAAAAATATAAAAGAAGTTTTGTTTGATTCATGAGTGCATTACAAGGAATGGATATGTTGATGTATTCATATGCAAAAGGGGAAGAATATAACCCACTTAATGTACTTTTGACCTGGTTCGAAGATGATGTAGAACTCGGTTATTTTGTTTTCTCAGCTCAAATGTTTCCTCAGTGTTGGGTAGCATTTATTCTGATGCCATCAAAAGATTGTTATAGCAGTTTCTGCTCTGGTGTTCAGCTTGAGACATGCTTGATTATGTTATCCTTGTACTCTATCTCTTGAGTTACTCCTTGTGCTAAGTTTTGGCAGCATATGCATCATTAACATGCATCAAAAAACAGTCATGCATTCACATTTTCTATCATGAAGTTTACTGTCAAACAGATTGCTCTTTCATTTAGAGTGTCTTAAGCAGAAAAAGCTCACTTTCCTTGAAAATCCCCACTAAATTTGTTTCTAGGTGGATAATATGTTTCAGTTATTCTGTTCAGATGTCTACGAACACAAGACCAGTGAGTTTTTCCCTCACTTGGTCCAGTCTTTTTGGGGCAGTTTCTTTCCATTTGGTCATGGATTGAATTTTGGCTGCTGGACGATGAATATTGAGATTATGCATTTGTGTTTGCATCCTCAAATCTTTGAAAAAAAATATTATTGATTGCTCTTCACCATCAGTGATACGAAGAGGCATCTCTTTCTACCTCCAGTGGGACATTGGTAGTTCACCTTCAGTGGAACGTTGGTGTATTTTGTTATCTTCATTGTCAGTGGTACGTCGATGTATTTCTCTTCAATACCTTCAGTGGAACGTTGGTATGTGTTACCGTTAGTGGTACGGCGATACATCTCTTTCTACCTCCAGTGGGACGGTTGTAGTTCACCTTCAGTGGAGCGTTGGTGTATTTTGTTATCTTCATCGTCAGTGGTACGTCGATGTATTTCTCTTCAATACCTTCAGTGGAACGTTGGTATGTGTTATCGTCAGTGGTACGGCGGTACATCTCTTTCTACCTCCAGTGGGACGTTGGTAGTTAACCTTCAGTGGAACGTTGGTGTATTTTGTTATCTTCATCGTCAGTGGTACGTCGATGTATTTCTCTTCAATACCTTCAGTGGAACGTTGGTATGTGTTATCGTCAGTGGTACGGCGGTACATCTCTTTCTACCTCCAGTGGGACGTTGGTAGTTCACCTTCAGTGGAACGTTGGTGTATTTTGTTATCTTCATCGTCAGTGGTTCGTCGATGTATTTCTCTTCAAATACCTTCAGTGGGACGTTGGTATGTGTTATCGTTAGTGGTACGGCGATACATCTCTTTCTACCTCCAGTGGGACGTTGGTAGTTCACCTTCAGTGGAACGTTGGTGTATTTTGTTATCTTCATCGTCAGTGGTACGTCGATGTATTTCTCTTCAATACCTTAAGTGGAACGTTGGTATGTGTTATCTTTAGTGGTGCGGCGATACATCTCTTTCTACCTCCAGTGGGACGTTGGTAGTTCACCTTCAGTGGAACGTGGGTGTATTTTGTTATCTTCATCGTCAGTGGTACGTCGATGCATTTCTATTCATATCATCAGTGGAACGATGGTGTGTTCTCTGTTAACGAAGAATAAGTATTCTGATTCCCCAGTGAAAGAGGATGCATATTTTCTCATCCCTAGTGAAAGAGGATGTCCCTTTTTCTCATCCCTAGTGAAAGATGATGCTTTGACCTCTCTGGTGCGAAATGCTTTCCTCAGTGAAGTTCCTTTCCTCAGCAGAGTTTCGTCTCTCCAACAGATCCTTATCTTCCCCAGTGGAATTCTTCCCACAAAGACATTTTGTGTTCCCAGTGGATTTCCTTTGCATCCCCAATGCTGCTATGTTTCATCATCATCATATGCATTCATTAAACATTGCATTGCATCTTAGGATCAAAAATTGTGTGTTCTATATATTTAAGTCTCTTCAATCTCGTCAAAATGAAGATTTTCAATCATCGTACCTACGGATCGAAGAAATTTAAATAGGGGCATCTGTCATACCCCAATTTTTGACCCTAAGATCATATATCATTCATATCCCAATCATTAATCAAGAGCTTCACTTGGAAGTTTTGTTTGTGGTGTTGCACTCACCTCATCAATAAGAGGGACCGTCAAGCACCAATGATTGTTTATCTTGTATGCATATTATATTAACCCAAATACCAAAAATATTGCTTTGTTTCTTTGTAGGCTTTTGTTTTGTAGGTACCAAGCCAAGACATGCAATAAACAAGGCATTTTCCACATTTTGGGACTGATGAAATCGATTTCCCTCTTGGGTAAATCGATTTCCCTACAACAATTTTCAACAAAATCACATTCTGGACAGCATGAAATCGATTTCCCTCCTGGGTAAATCGATTTCCCTAATGTATTTTGCGCCAAATTCTCTGCTGGAACAGAGTGAAATCGATTTCACTCCTGGGGGAAATCGATTTCCTTAAGGCGAAATTCAAAAAAATAGAGAGGGAAGCTTGATTTGATTTTGGCACCTATTTTCTTTGACCATTTTTGTCATTTTACCAATTTTCCACCTCACCAAAATAATTCCCTTCATTAATTCCATTTTAACCTCATTTTACCATTTTTTTACCATTTAAATGCCACTTTAATCACCAATTAAACACAAGTTAATTAACCAAGAGCAAATGACCAAATTGCCACTACTCTTGCTCTCATCCTATAAATAGAGGCCACTACTCTCTCATTTCTCAAGCTTGGAGAGCCAAAAAATTGCTTGCAAATTCATTTCTCACCCTTTCCAAAACCCTCACCCAAAGTTCATTTTCATAAGATTAGTGAGATTCACATTGAATCTTGCTAATTTTGAACTAAACCTCCTACATTTCTCTCTTTTCTTTGGTTGTTCATCTCCAAATTTGAAGGATCTATACACTTTGTGCTTGCTCTTGAAGCTACTCCAAGACATTTGTTCAAGAAGTGGTAATTTGCTAGATCCATGATGTAGATCTTTATTGCTTGTGTTCAATGCATCTTTGATGCTATATTGATGATATTTGCTGGTTTTGTGATGGAAATTTCGTGCTCAAGTTGATGTGTGATCATAAGGTGTTTGTATATTTGTTCAAATCAAGTTTCATGCCTTTAAATTATGTTTTTGCTGAAATTTGCACTGATGAAATCGATTTCCTTAAGGCTGAAATCGATTTCATGTTGTACGTAACCTGTTTTTTTTTAAAACTGCACTATGGAAATCGATTTCCCCCTGTATGAAATCGATTTCCTGCTGGCAGAATGTGGTTTTTTTGCCTTTTTTATGCTTGTTTTGGCTTCCTTCATCCTCCACTTCATTAATATCATTGGATCTAGGATGTTGATAGGTTTGAAATGACCTAATCCATAATATTAGATGAATGATATTAATGATAGTGTGAGTTGATTATCTTTTGTGAATTTTATTCTTCTTCCTCCATTTCATTAATATCATTGGATCTAGGATGTTGATAGGTTTGAAAGGACCAAATCCATAATATTAGATGAACGATATTAATGATAGTGTGAGTTGATTTTACTTTATGCATTTTATCTTCTTTTTCTCCTTTTTTTCTTTTGATCGATGAAAGTCTTAACACTTTGAGAATTCTTATGGATTCTTAGTAAAGACTAGATCGTTACCTTTTTTCTTTTCGTGCGGTATTGCTTTCGGAGAATGATCTACATATCATTTCTCTCGCATGCATTAGCACATAAAGTTTTGACCGGCCTCGTTGTAGGGTGATTTCTACATAAATCACTTGGCGATCTGCATAACATAGCGCAATATTTCGTATCCCGAATAAAAAAGATCAAATATGGAAGAGAATTGTATGCGGTTGATTTAAGACTTATGGAAATTTATCGTGTAGTCGCTATGATTTTATCAAGCTTCTGATAGAGTTCCATTGAATTTAAATCCGAGAACATCCTTCACTCACCATCGATCTTTATTACTAACTTTGATAACATACTTGACAAGTTTCAAGATGGTTATCTTTAACATCTAACAATTGACTTTAATTTCCGCACTTTACTATACCGTTCTTTATATTTCTCGCTTTATTGCTTTATTTTATCATTTCATCATATTTACATTCCGCTATTTTTCTCTTTGTCCATTTGGACATATGTTTATGTTTCCGCTATTTTCTCTCTGTCCACTTGGACCATACTTTACTTTTATGCTAAAACACTAATAAATAACAAAAATCTAAAAAACACCTAAGGCTCTCTTTTGGACTATTGGTTACTATCCCTAGCATTTTGGAGACTCGGACTTATGGACTTAGGACCTCTGGACTCTCATTCTGTTATTACTCTGTGATTGTTCTGTCTGTCTGGCATTGGATTGTTGTCTGTTTATGTGTGCAGGTATTTCCTTGAAAGCCCTTGATGGTTAATTCCAAGGCATTGAGATAAGGATTTTACCCGAAAACAGCCGTTACGCTGCCCGATTTTTGTCAGAATTTTAATGTGCTTAATGCAAAGTGGTGCTAAGACAATAAGTTCATCTGGATCCCCAAGTGATAATGTTGGTTTAGTATTGATATTCCAAAGGAAGGGAAATCTACCTTGACTCACAATGTCAAGTGTTGGCTTCTTATTTCGGTTAGACCGTTCTTTTCCTTAGCTTTTATTTTACGCAATAGGATAGCCTCTTCATCTCCTCCCACTTCTTAAATTTTCAAAACCTTCTCCCTTTTTCAAAATATTCTTATGTTTGCAAATCTTTTCAAAACCTTTTTTCTTAAAAAATATCTTTTGCCCTTAGTGGCCTTTTCTTCGGAAGTTTAGACACTATTAATCGTTGAAACGAGTGGTTATACCCCACGATTTTGAAATTGATTGATATAATGAGATCTTTTCCGCGTGAGAGAGCTAGTGGCATACTTGTTGTTTTTATCCGAGTTGGAGCCCTTCTTTCATTTGCGATGCAAAGAACTCATTTGTTCTCATGCTCAAGATCAATGGCTGAGTATTTCTCTCCAACGACGACAAAGTGTTTATTCGTTTTTAAAACGTTTTTCCCTTTAAGCGGAACTACATTAGCTCTGACTTCTCCATTGCACCGAGGAGGTATGTAGGCACAAAGCTTAACGCTTTGCCGAGCTTATTTTAAAAATAAAACAAACCGTTTTTTTAGCACACACGACACAGATTTTCAAAAAGGTTCCTGTGGAGTACCACAGATATGAGGGGTGCTTAAAACCTTCCCCTCATATAATCAACACCCGAACCTGAGTTCTCTTTCTTGTTTTAAAAAACAAAACTTTGGGTTTTACGTTCTTTTCCCTTTTCCTTTGGAAAAAATAAAGCGCGGTGGCGATTTCAAACGAAATATTGATTTGAGTCAATCTTATGGCTTCGATATCAGATTTTCCCCGCTACAATCATAGTAGCCAATTGTGTGATCTTGTTCAATTGGAACAAGTTCTGTTTGTGTTGGAATAGAGAAAGTATTAAAGGAGGAGAATGTATTATTCTCAAGGTGCTCCTTGTAGTTAGTGAAGAAGAATCCCTAATCTGGAGTTGGAGATTCTTGAAGGGATGCCAAATATAATATCTTGACATTATTGTATTGGGAATTTATTTTTCTCAATATGTTTAACTGATATTTCTCTCAACAGGATGAAGGTTGTTTACTCAAACTTGATATCACCTATCAAGTCTATGAGAACATGGAAATCTTGTTCTAATGAATTAGAAGATGTGTCAACCTGAGACAAGTGGTTAATTGGTGCCTACATTGATGAAATGTCATCCAAATCACCTAGGATGAGTATTTCATATTTTTGTCTAGAGTAAGAAGGAGTTGTAAGTTATTTTTATTAGGGACCAAAAGATTATGGTTCTTAAGAAAATAATATTAAAGGGAATCCTTATGTCTTGAAGGTTTGGGAGAAGCAGACTTATTCTGATTAGTCTGTTTGATGATCAGTCGAGGCCATGTTTGTTTTCGTTTGCTCCAGATACCTATTAGAGGGAATATCATCTTTAGGTGCAGAAAGATGACATCTAATACCTCAAAGTTAGACAGGAGGTCTGGACATTGTGTCTGTAAGAAGAAGATTCTTGAGGTTTGTATGCTACTGCATGTTCCTATGGTCTGATCTTGAAGGTTGATCAGCTGCTAATGTATTTCTCTTGTGTCCCTTGCAAGAGTTTTACATGGAATTCCATGGGTACTGTCTCCACAACCATGATAAATGGTTAAGTCCATATGTTTTGGGCTGATGTCTGAACTGATGTTGGAACATCATTTCAGTTAGTTGCTCCTTCAGCCAAGGAAGGCTATTTTTCTCATGGTGGAGTGTGATGTCAAGCCTCTGACCTAATCTGGTATGGTGTATCCAGTTGCTGGAGTGATTTGTGGTATGGGTATTTGGCATCATGAAGAATCCTTGTATACTAGTGGCATATAGAAGGAGGAATTCAAACCAATAGAGCTAACGATTGTGGTAGGGAAACATCATAGGATGTTTGGTATAGGGAAATTCTCCTATAATGAAAAATACCTAGTCTTGAGCTAGGTATTAGTATGATCCGTTGAAATTGTGTGAGAGTGTGTGAGAGTTTATTTCTGAACTCTTTGCTTCAGAAAGTCTGAAATTTTATTTCTCTCCATGGTGTTTGGGTGTATGTGATAACAAGAATAAGCTGCAGAAGGTGTGTTTTAAGAGCTTCTTGAAGGACTTCTATGCATAATGAGTTGTTTGGATGATAAACCAAGAACCAAATTATTAGGTTCAATGATAAGAATTTGATGTCCTAAATGATGTTGGAACATCATTTGTGTTAATTATCCTGGAAAGATGCTTGGGGCTCGATGTATAGTCAGAAGATGCATTTTCTGACCATATAGATTTGTGCCCTCAAGGAGTGAGAGTATTTGACTCAGGATTGAGTATACGGTGTGTAAAAGTGTTCAGCAAGTGTGAGAAGCTGTAAATCTTCACCATGAAAGTATGTAGTCTTTCATGTGTTTTCATCTGGTGTTCAAGTGCTTATGATCAGCAGAAGCACTAGTTATCCATGATAGGGAGAGTAAATTTAATTGTATATGGATTGTTGCTGCAAGGGTGCAAATTCTTTTGAAGCTTGCGTGTTGTTCAAGCTTGTGGATTTTTTATACCTCTTATGAGGTTGTGATGTCAAACAACTTATTGTGACATAAGGCAACTAGATGTAGTTATTTTTTCTATGGACAAGGCATGGTTGGCTCTAGCCATGTGAAACTGGGTGTTTGAATCAAGAGTTCACATGAAGACAGTGCTTGGGTCTAGTTTTATAAAGGCATTCTTTGTCAAGTTATGGCTAAAAAGGGGGGGGAAGGTGTGTTCAGTTGTTCTCTTATTCTCCATACTTCTTCCTCATGTACATCAAATGACTTCAGGATATTCTACTCCTTATCCTGAGGTTGTTATTCTTTGGTGTTGATTTTTTGTGAAGCAATGGAGATGATTGTGAAAAGATGTTCCTCCATGTTGCTATTGCTATGTCTGGTAGCTTCTGAAGATTGCTGATATTTGTAATCTTTTTATTGTTGTAATTGTTTATTTGTTTTAGCCAAAATTTACCAAGGTGGAGATTGTTAGTTCTCTATTTTGTTGATTGGCATTAATTTTAATAAAACAAATATAGTAGCAATATGTTAAATAGGATGTGTTAACTTTCTAAGAAGAACAGGTTGTGCAAGAAGTCCTGTTTTATGAAGAAACATATTGAGATGAAATGTTTCATCATCTGGAGTAACATGTTGGACAAGATGTCCTATGCAGAGTCATTTGACATCGTGAATGTTTGGGTTGGGTTGTTGGATCGATTCAAGATTTAACAAATGAAGAATATTCTGGGAATATTATGCAGTCCTATGGGTCCAAGATGTAGAAGCATTAGGGATTAAGTATTGTGCCACTTTATAGGAGAGTTAGTTTGTGTGATCCACTCAAGTTATGAGTTGGACTGTGTTATAGAGTTGTAAGTCTTTATTATTGTTGTAACACCCTAAATCTACCCGGTAATTATAACAAATATCAGAGTTTTAAATTTTTTAACAAACAAACGGGATGTTATATTTCACATTAGATCATACATCATAAAACAACCTGCTCATTTTACTTCAATCGGTACATAACACTTCACATTCAGATGAACCGATAACGTCATTCATTAGTCTTTAAAACCAAACAATTTTATGTTAATTACGGACCGGAATCACACTATTCAATTTTAATTCACATATCATTTTCTTCAAATAAAACCACTTGAAAACATCACAGTACTTCTTAAAATTCTACTTAAAATTCAGCAATGTAAAACAAGGACAACGACTAAACATCTATCGTTGATCCCCCCGAGTGCTACGTATCAGAGCGACAACACTGACTCGAACTCATGGCAACTAAGTCTTCACTCAATGCTATCACCTGCACGTTACCAATATAAAGGCAACGATGAAACAAAAGAAAGGGTGATATATCTAAAAATATAAATAAGGTTATGATAAATAATATATTAGAGTTAGAAATCATAAAAGTTACCACATCGCGGTATAATCGTTACAATTCACTTCACATCATTACTTATGTAACACCCCAAATTCTACCAAAAAATATCATACGAGAAATCAGAGTATTTTAAAAACTCTCAACAAGCCTTTGGCATATCACATTTACTTCATATAAACAACTCATAAACAGATACATAGCACTTTAATCTTAGAGAAGCACAAAACAACTTATAACAGCTCTTAGACAAACCAACTTCAATTTAATATGCAGCGGAATCATAACATTTGGCTGTATAAACAAATCATCTTATTTAATCGGAAACAAATTCAAACATCATAGTACTTCTCATTATCCAATTTGGAACTCAACAACTAAAACATGAACAATACAGAAACAACACTATAGACAACCCGCCGAATGCTGCGTATCAGAGCGACACACCAACTGGACACGATGAAGCTACAAACTTCCACAACTATACTTGAGTATCTGCCCATTTCCCATGGTAGGGGAAACATCAGCAGAAGGGTGAGAAATCAAACATTATAAAGGAAAGTATGATAATACATATAGCAAAGGTAAGATCATACACAATTCACCACTTCTCAATATAAGTAATTTGCATCATAACAATAATGTTAACTATCAACTATAACAATGTATTCAAGTTTACAAGTATGTCATTCAAGCACATAATAACATACACTTCATAATCACAACGAAAATTAGTACAACTATCAACAATGGAAAAACATGGTTCATATATTTCACATATATACATATATCATTAATACATATATATTCGCATTCTCCTCATATATGTTTCAATTACATATATCACATCTATACACATCAACAATTCATATCAAATGAATTCAACTTTGTAAAACTATGCATTCACACATCATAGCATTCACTTCATAAACACAACAATTCAAAATACGACTCAATATGCTACTCAAACTATGCATATGCATGTGGTACCATTCGGAGTAAACTCTCAACTCTATCAATTTCCAATAATTCTGAGGCATCAACACAACAACTCTATCATCTTTTCCATTAAAGGCCAACTCTAACAATGTTATGCTATGCGACACAATGGTGCAACATTCATAAGTACAACAACAACAACTTAAATGCACAACAACGACAATAACAACTTAAACATGCATCAATTGCATCAACTTAAATCAACACTGGTCATTTGACCTACAACTCAAACATGTCTATATATTGGGACAATTCAACTTATTCAACATTGGCCATAGGCCTACAACTTCATCAACGCATCAACAACAAGTTATAATAACAACAGCTCAATAATAACAACATATTCAACTTCACAATACATCATCATCATATAATCATCCTCTTCATAACAACAACTATTCGTCATAAAGAGCATACATCATGTTATTTCAAACATAATCATTTCCAACTATACAACAATATTCACTTCATGCTTATCCATAAAATACAACCTATCAACTTTGACCATAGGGTCTACAATAACAACAACAACAAATTCAACATACTAACAGCAAACATAATTACATGTTATCCATAGATCATCAATACATAATGCACACAAACATGATTATATGTTATCAACAATTCATCACATAGCTCGTACAAACATAATTACATGTTATCGACAATTCATCAATACATAACGTACACAAACATAGTTATATATTATCAATAATTCAACATATAATGCACACAAACATAGTTAAATGCCATCAACAATTCATCACAAAACACATAAGATTAATCATAAGTTATTCACACAACAACATCATAATTAATTTATATCAAAACATGATTAGAGTCAATTTCATGAGAATCTAACATAAACCCTAACATTTTAAATTCCACAACTAAACCCATTATTTCACTATCAATGGTTTACCCATAACAAGCACAAAAATATAATGCACATAGATTATCAATTGTACACAACTTATCACATTTATATCATCACATTTCATCAAACCATCAAATACCATCATTACACATAGAAGTACATGGATATCAGGTATAGAATCTACCCACCATAACACACTATCATACAACCCTTTATCATGAAAGAACATCACCCTTACCTTGGTAAATTTTGACTCTTTCAGCATAGCTCTAAGCTTTTCTCCAAAAGAATTCCTTTCTAACATCATTTGGAGACACACCTAAAAACCAGTTCGGGAATCAGCTTATCAGACAAACTTAAAACCCTCAAAATCAAAATCGCTCCAGTTTGAACTTACCTCTATGGGTCAGGAACATTGTGTTCAAGTACCACAACGATCCAATGGTTGGATTGAGAGATACGTCCGTTTTGCCAAGGTGACTCTATGCTGAAACTTGCTGCGAAAATTGAGGTTTCCTCCATAATTTTTCTTCTTCTCTCAAGTGCTCCTCCCTTATTTCTCTTCTCTCTTCTTTCTCCCCTAAAATGATTTATGAGAATCCAACTCTAAAACCCTAACTTTCTACTCTAAATATCTCTCTTATGTCAATTGGGCTTAACCCACCAATCAATCCATTATGTTTCTATCACTTAGGCCCATATATCTCTCTAATGACTCAATTAAGTCAAACAACACAAACACTCACATAATTAAATACTTAAATAATATTATATCACATAATAACTTAATAAATAAGTAATTATTAAAAACACCAAATAATATAATTACTAATATAATTAATAAAAATATTAATAAAAATCGGGATGTTACAACTCTCCCCCACTTAGAATATTTTCGTCTTCAAAAATACAATCGACACAACCATCTCATCGCCAAAACTACACTTACTCCCTCCAGACTCACACCAACACAAAGGCGTTCCACACCTTTGACCATACTAAGCTTCAAAATAAAAGCTCTTAAAAGATCCTCAAGCTACTGAATCGTTCCTCCGTTTAACCATCAGCTTGCAGATGATAAACAGAACTCAAACAGAACTTAATAATCAACGTACTTTGCAAACCTTTCCAAAATCTAGAAGTAAACTTCGGATCTCTATTAGAAACAACACTCAACGGAATACTATGCCAACTCACAATCTTCTCAAAATACAACTTTGCAAGTCTCTCCATCGGATAATCCATGCTTATCGGAATAGAGTGAGCAAATTTCGTCAATCCATCTACAATGATCCAAATCGCCTCACAATTACTTGATGTCCTCGACAAACCCAAAACAAAATCCATAGAAATGCTATCCCACTTCCACTCAGGAATGGATAACGGTTGCATCAAACCAGACGGGTTCTGATGTTCAATCTTTGACTTCTAACAAGTCAAACACGAATACCCAAATTCCACAATATCCTTCTTCATACCTCGCCACCAAAATAACTTTCTCAAGTCTTGATACATCTTAGTAGCACCAGGATAATTACTCAACCACTTCGATACCCTTCATCCAAAAATTCTCTTTTTCAAATCCGAAACATCAGGAATACAAACTCAATCACGACATCTCATGACACCGTTCTCATCAATCCGAAAATCATCACCTTATCCTCGATCAATAAATGTTATCTTGTCAACCAATTTCAAATCCGATTTCTGACCTTCTCTAATCTCATCAAGAATACCACAAGTAAGCTTCAACATACCAAACTCAAATCTCGAAATTATTCCAAAAATTCCAATTCTTGAATCATCAACATCGACATATGCAATGATTTCCTACTCAATGCATTGGCTACACGTTTGCTTCTACCGGATCGTAATTCAAACCAAAATCCTAGTCCTTCAAGAATTCCAACCATCTTCTTTGTCGCATATTCAACTCTTTTTGATCAAACAAATACTTCAAACTCTTATAGTCACTATACACATCGAATCTCGATCCAAATAAGTAGTGCCCTCAAAGTTTCAAAACAAAAACAACGGCGGCCTACTCTAAATCTTGCGTTGGATAATTCCTCTCATGAATCTTAAGTTTCCTTGAAGAATAAGTTATAACTTGTCCTTTTTGCTTTAAAACAAAGACTCACAAAACCTTCCTTCTTCTTAACAAAATAAAAACAGATGCACCTCACGGTGACACACTCGAAAGAATAAACCTCTTCTCAAACAAAGCTTCAAGTTTACTCTTGAACTCTTTCAACATCAGAAGTAGACATCCTATATCGAGCCATTTATACAGGACTAGTTCTAGGAACTAAATATATCGAAAACTTAACTTTTCTTTCCGGCAGCAAATCACTTACATCTTTAGGAAACACTTATGCAAATGCGCCAACTATCGGCAATCCCTCAATCGTTCTTTCCTCGTGAACATCCAAAGTTGCAAACAACCTAAACAACATCGCACCATCTTGCAGAGACTCAATCACTTCCAATATTATCAAGCTGGAAAGACAAGTCTATCCCATCCAATATGATCCCGTCTATTATTAACAAGAGATTAAGGGTGATTAGTTCCTCAATTTGTCAATATATAGCCGATAACCATAATAGTAGCGTAAACCATCGTTACTCAACTGCAATAGAATCCTTTACGTCACCAAAAGTACCATACTTCAATAACTCCCAAAATTATCTGAACATGCTAACACACATATTGTGATAACATTAGAACATAATTCCTTTACACCATTATCAACACTTTTTATTCTTGGAATCATACTCGTCCCTTCGCATTTCTAACTCCGACTTGAACGTTCCAACAACTTCGACAACTTTTCTAATCTCTTGCGAAGGATCCCTTGACAAGGTCTACCGCAATCCATTGCTTAATCATTATTCTTACATCAACATCCTACGCAACGGTTACCCAAACTGATAACTTCACAGTCCACCATTAATTCTGAATATAGCACATTCCTAAATTCCATCTTATAACAATTATCCTTATTCCAAGACGTTCCGACTTGTTAAACAACCAAAATCTTAAATCCAAGTTACCTTCGAATTCAGAAACCAACAAACTTCTGAATTACTTGCTCTGTCTCCTTAAGCACTATATTGCACCAACAACTTACAACTGAAACATATCCGAGAAGCACAACTTCTCCCCCACTTCGCTCAAACTAACCCTGCAACAAAACAAACAAGTACCAAGAGTGTTTCACACACTTGTGGCGTATTAAGGAATAAAACACTGACAACATTCAACTGTCACACAACTCAACTAACTCGATAACTTGGTCGAACGGACCGACCTACTCTGTTACCACTAGTGTAACACCTTAAATTCTACCCGAAAATATCATGCTAGAAATCAGAGTATTTTAAAAACTATCAACAAGCATTTGGGATATCACATTTACTTCATATAAACAACTCATAAATAGATACATATCACTTTAATCTCAGAGAAGCACAAAACAACTTATAACAGCTCTTAGACAAACCAACTTCAATTTAATATGCAGCGGAATCATAACATTTGGCTTTATAAACAAATCATCTTATTTAATCAGAAACAACTTCAAACATCATAGTACTTCTCATTATCCAATTTGGAACTCAACAATAAAAACATGAACAATATAGAAACAACAATATAGACAACCCCCCGAGTGCTACGCATCAGAGCGACACAGCAACCGGACACGATGAAGCTACAACTAATACCAAATATTGGGTGATAATATGGAAAACAAAGTTCTATAATGGGGTTGAATAGACCCTTTCCTAAGCACAAAACAACTTATAACAGCTCTTAGACAAATCAACTTCAATTTATTATGCAGTGGAATCATAACATTCGGCTTCATAAACAAATCATCTTATTTAATCAGAAACAACTTCAAACATCATAGTACTTCTCATTATCCAATTTGGAACTCAACAACAAAAACATGAACAACATAGAAACAACAATATAGACAACCCCCCGAGTGCTACGTATCAGAGCGACACAGCAACCGGACACGATGAAGCTACAAACTTCCAAAACTATACTTGAGTACCTGCCCATTTCCCATGGTAGGGGAAACATAAGCAGAAGGGGTGAGATATCAAACATTATAAAGGAAAGTATGATAATACATATAGCAAAGGTAAGATCATACACAATTCACCACTTCTCAATATAAGCAATTTACATCATAATAATAATGTTAACTATCAACTATAACAATGTATTCAGGTTTACAAGTATGTCATTCAAGCATATAATAACATACACTTCATAATCACAACGGAAATAAATACAACTATCAACAATGGCAAAACATGGTTCATATATTCACATATATACATATATCATTAATACATATATATATATATATATATATATATATATATATATATATATATATATTCGCATTCTCATCATATATGTTTCATTTACATATATCACATCTACACACATCAACAATTCATATCAAATGAATTCAACTTCGCAAATGTAACACCCCATTTCTACCCGGCAATTATAACGCAGAAAATATCAGAGTATTTAAAAAAATTTCCTCGACAAACAAATGAGGCGTCACATATTCATTTAACAATAAATCACATCATCGCATTTAGCAGATACATAGCACTTTCTTTAATCATTCAAACAAATACTCAACAGATAATACTTTTCAAAACAGAATAACTTCTTTCATTAGAACATGGCGGAATCATAATTCTCAATCTTTGAGTCAATAACATCTTATGCAGCTAGGATAAAACGACAAACAACAATATCATAAATAACATAAATCGTCCCCCCCGAGTGCTACGTATTAGAGTGACAATCGACTCGATTAACGACAACTAATATCTTCATACTTGAATACATGCACGTTACCAATATAAAGGCAACGACGAACAAGAGAAAAGGGTGAGATATCAAATCATATAAGTGAGTGCATGATAAATTGTATATTAGGATCTAGGCATATATAGTTATCACATCGCAAGTATTAATATTGCTATACAATTCATGCTTTTACTAATTCACATGTCTCACATACTTTGCATCTCACAACAAGTCACAACAATTCATCTTCACATCATTTATATATATATATATATATATATATATATATA
This sequence comes from Vicia villosa, assembly GCF_029867415.1. Classification (NCBI taxonomy): domain Eukaryota; kingdom Viridiplantae; phylum Streptophyta; class Magnoliopsida; order Fabales; family Fabaceae; genus Vicia; species Vicia villosa. The sequence continues at coordinate 85,417,242 of NC_081185.1, forward strand.
TATATATCATTCATTTACTTTGCAAGTTAATTCATGACACATCACAAGTATAAATCACAATTCTAGTCCTAAAACATCACCACATATAAGTCATGCATCTAGTCACAAAACACCGCATATAAGTCACTTATATAGTCACAAACATCCCATATAAGTCACACATCTATTCAACAAATATAGCATATAAGTCACATAAGACATGTTCAATTAATCACATTCACAAGTATTGATATCCTCACACATTTCATAAAATCATCAATTCACATCCCCTCATACATCCATCATTTAACAAGTCAGGAAATACAATCACGATATAGTCACAAAACGTCACAAATATGAATCACGTAAGACACATGGGACATGACTCATGTATATGCATGAGGTACCAATCAGAGCTTCAGCCCCCTGTCACCAATTGCCCAATTCTGAGGCACAAGGCATAAGCCTTCGTCACTAATTTGCCAATCCAGGCCGTCACAGAGTATGCATATGCAATGTGACTCGACAAACAATACGTATGCAACATACTCATCACAATCACACGTCACTGCGAGGCATACGCCTACATCACTGATAATTACCAAACATTTGAGGTAATTCAACGTCACAATAATCATTCATCCTCACACAGAAATAAACTCATCACGACATCATCATCATCATGTTTCGGCATTTCACGGCAAACATATAACTTCACATATTAATCAAATCATCACAACAATCATCATCAACATTTAGTTCACAAAATATTCGTCATAAGGCACACGCCCATATCACAATCATCATTTATCATAAAAGGTATTAACACTTCACACATAATACAACAACTTCATATAAACAATGGAGCAATTCCAAGAATTCACATAATAAACAGTCGATACCATTAATAAACAATCACGAAGATATCGACAACAATTCATAAGGTATGATCACAATTTGATACCGGTTAATCGGACACAATTCGATACCGGTTAATCTGACACAATTCAATTACTTCACTGATTATCCAATTTATTCGGTTAAATTCACTACTTACTATCATACCATAGTTCCTAAGTTATTTACTAAATCCAAAAGTATGATTACGGTCAAATTCTCAAGATACTGCTATGTATACCGACCAATCGAACATTTAATCTAAATTCAACTTTATTCCAATTAAATAGGCTCATTGAAAATTAGTTCAACCATTAATTTAATCGACCGGTTAATATCACAATTTTGACAAAATAACACCACCATTTTAATGTACTAATTAAACTTAGCTACCCCGTCAATTTTCATCAAATTCCGGACAACTAATTATACCGCTTAATTCAGCTACTTCGATCAAACGGGACTATTTTGCATTTTATTATAACTTTGTTTCTATTTACTCTTTAATTACTACTAGGCTACAATAGTTTTAGCCACTGTTATTCATATCCAAAGGCCACTGTTATCCATATCTAAAGTATAATATATAAAAGAAAATTAAAACAAGTGAATGGAACGGTACATAATATAAGAATTTCTTCAAAATGCAGCGTGATGAGGACGCTCGTCATGGGCATAGGCTAAGGTACTGTCCATCAGGGAATTTTACTATCATGAACCATAGGTAGCAAATATTTATAATGGTAAATGTGATAGATGATGGAAGTGACTAGCTGAAACACATGTACATTGTCATAAGAACAAATGTGTTAAAAAAACATGTAAGCTGGTCGGCATTTGCATGACGTTCGTCATGGACATTTCTGCCATCCGTCATCAAATCATGTTTGGTACGTTTAACAACAAACGACAATAACAATAACAGAAACATACTGAATTTCAAGTTCCTGTACATTTTAACACAACACGGGCAGAACCTAAATCTCTAATTTCCTTCGATCGAACAACCACAACAACAACAATTAATATCTTATAAATTTCTAATTTCTAGCAACAATTAACACAAACAAATGCAATAAGCTAAATCCTTAATCCCCAACATACAAGGTTTCATAAGCCCCATTATAGGAAAAGAACCCCACCCTTACCTTATTCAGTTTGAGGCAACATGTTGGGTCTCCGATTTGACACCATGGATGGAAGTTTCTAAGCTTTGTTCATCTTCTCCAAGACTCTTCTCCTTCTCTTCACAACTTGTTTTCTCCCAAATGACAACACTACTTCTTCATATCTCTAAAACCCTAATTTTATTATACCAATTGGGCTTAGTCTTCAACACTATTTTTTTGTCAAGCCAAATTAGGCCCATTAATACAAATAATCTGAAATAGGCAATACCTCACTTAATAATATTCCGTCGATATAATAATTTATTTGCCGACATCAATACTTATTCTGCACAAAATAATTCTCAACCGATAATTCCCGAAAATAAAATAAGAATATTTAATTAAATAAATAATTAAATAATCGGGGTGTTACAACTCTCCCCCACTTAGAATATTTTCGTCCTCGAAAATCTATTCGACACCACCATTCCAAGCACAACCTCGCATTTCAAATCTCTTGTCTTCAAATCACACTTGGTAATAACTTCAATCACTACCTCTTCGGCACAACAACGACTCCACAAGATATAAATCGATACACACGTTTTCGTCATTTCGACACTTTTGATATCAAAATACGAACTCCGTTTCACTCTCGCACATATATATATATATATATATATATATATATATATATATATATATATATATATATATATATATATATATCAACTAAATGCCGATCATTAGCAAAAAGGTACCAACAACTTTACTCGCCATTACTACCAACCATTTAAGGTAATACAACACCACAAATATTCCTGTAACTTCGCACAAACAACAAAATAATTCCGATAATCACTCAGTCACAAAAATCCAATAACGGTTCCATAACGACACATCATATTACTATTTTTACAAGATTCACAATAATCTATGACCCAATGTAGCATTCTGGCTCATCGCACTTATTCCAACAGCCTATCAATCCATATAACAAGATAACTCCACTTCGCAAACTTCTGACATATAGTCATTCACTTATTACAAGTTGTATAACAACAGTGCAACATAATGCTTCCGCTGCGCAACTCTGATAATTCTTCTTTAAGTCACTGTCTTGTTAAAATTCCGTCAACTGTATGGTTCACAAATTTTCAATCCAATGCAGACTTTCCTTAATACTCATCCTCACCTCATTGTTTCACTTGTTACTTCCAAATCTTTCACCTTGCGACATTCGCTTAACAAAACTCACTACTCCAAATTGTTCGTTTCGTCCGACTCTTACTCAACCACTCCTCTCGTCAAGTTACGCAGACTGATGAGCGACTACCTTCGCGATACATCATCAATGCTCTTTCCTCACTATTAAGATAGCAAGACAAAGCTATAACATCCAACATGATTTCCGTCTACCATTAACAATGGATTGAGGGTGATCAGTTCGCCTATTTGTCAATTAGTATTCGACACCCATAGTGGAGTATAAACCGTCGTTACTTCATAATAGCGTCATCTCCAAATTTTCACCCAAATCCATTAATACGTCATAATCCAATAATTCACTTTTGGTTCTTACAATTCCCACAACTTCCTACCCATTATATCTCGTCGATGAGACACCAACGTCCAAACATCTTACAAAATTCGCTTCATAGTCACTTAGCATCACACAATCGTCAAATGTCTCTCCATATTCAAAGTCACTTCTATACTCGTACTACACAATTCGTCTCATCTCAACCAAAGTCCTCCTCGCGTCAAGTTGGTGATAAAAATTCTCTACAATCCTTCTTATGATACAATTCATCTCGTTATCTTTCCGACGCTTCAAACATCCTCTAGCATAACTCCTCATCTTTAAACTCTTTATAACTCGAGAGGTGCATTTTCTCATCGAAATTCTAGTCTTAATATCACCGAGACAACCGTTATTTTCACAATTACGCACATCTGCGTGTTTCCAACTCGAACTCACGATTCATCACACTTCACACATCGACTACATCCGACAATCACTTATGCGAGTCCAACACAAAGTCCACTGCGACTTCATTACTCTAATACTCTTCAAACATCGACATCTCATGTAAAGGTTACTCGCACCGACAACTTCACAGTCCACAACCGTGCTGAACATCTCAGCTCTCTAAATTCTACTTCCCAAAATCATTCTTAACTTCACGTCGCCTTCGAATCCGGTTAACATCCAAAACTCTTAATAACACTTGCATCGTCGCTTATCGACAGCATACCAGACTATCTCTCACAACGGAAACTTCTTCGAGAAGCAAGGCTTCTCCCCCACTTATCATCAAACTACTTCCTGCAACAAAACAAACAAGTACCTACCGTTCTTAACACACATGTCGCGCACTACAGGATAAAACACTGACAGCATTCAACTGTCGCACAAACTCGACAGACTCGATAACTTGGCCGAACAGACCGACCTGCTTTGATACCACTAATGTAAACCCCCATTTCGACTCGGCAATTATAATGCGGAAAATATCAGAGTATTTAATAAAATTTCCTCGACAAACAAATGAGGCGTCACATATTCATTTAACAATAAATCACATAATCGCATTTAGCGGATACATAGCACTTTCTTTAACCAATCAAACAAATACTCAACAGATAATACTTTTCAAAACAGAATAACTCCTTTCATTAGAACATGGCGGAATCATAATTCTCATTCTTTGAGTCAATAACATCTTATGCAGCTAGGATAAAACGACAAACAACAATATCATAAACAGCATAAATCGTCCCCCCGAGTGCTACGTATCAGAGTGACAACCGACTCGATTGACGACAACTAATATCTTCATACTTGAATACCTACATGTTACCAATATAAAGGCAACGTCAAAGAAGAGAAAAGGGTGAGATATCAAATCATATAAGTGAGCGCATGATAAATTGTATATTAGGATCCCGGCATATATAGTTATCACATCGCAAGAATTAATATTGCTATACAATTCATGCTTTTACTAATTCACCGGTCTCACATAACTTTCATGTCACAACAAGTCACAACAATTCATCTTCACATCATTTATATATATATATATATATATATATATATATATATATATATATATATATATATATATATATATATATATATATTTATCATTCATTTAGTTTGCAAGTTAATTCACGATACATCACAAGTATAAATCACAATTATAGTCCTTAAACATCACCGCATATAAGTCACGCATCTAGTCATAAAACACCTCATATAAGTCACTCATATAGTCATAAACATCCCATATAAGTCACACATCTATTCACCAAACATAACATATAAGTCACATAAGACATGTTCAATTAATCACATTTATAAGTATTGATATCCTCACACATTTCATAAAATCATCAATTCACATCCTCTCATACATCCATCATTTAACAAGTCAGGAAATACAATCACGATATAGTCACAAAATGTCACAACTATGAATCACATAAGACACATGGGACATGACTCATGTATATGCATGTGGTACCAATCGGAGCTTCAGCCCCCCGTCACTAATTGCCCAATTCTGAGGCACAAGGCATTAGCCTTCGTCACTAATTTGCCAATCCAAGCCGTCACAGAGTATGCATATGCAATGTGACTCGACAAACAAGACATATGCAACATACTCATCACAATCACACGTCACTGCGAGGCATACGCCTACATCACTGATAATTACCAAACATATAGGTAATTCAATGTCACAATAATCATTTATCCTCACACAGAAATAAACTCATCACGACATCATCATCATCATGTTTTGGCATTTCATGGCAAACATATAACTTCACATATAAATCAAATCATCACAACAATCATCATCATCATTTACTTCACAAAATATTTGTCATAAGGCACACACCCATATCACAATCATCATTTATCATAAAAGGTATTAACACTTCACACATAATACAACAACTTCATATAAACAACGGAGCAATTCCAAGAATTCACATAATCAACGGTCGATACCATTAATAAACAATCACGAAGATATCGACAACAATTCATAAGGTATGATCACAATTCGATACCGGTTAATCAGACACAATTCGATACCGGTTAATCGGACACAATTCAATTACTTCACTGATTATCCAATTTATTCGGTTAAATTCACTACATACTATCATACCATAGTTCCTAAGTTATTTACTAAACCCAAAGTATGATTACGTTCAAATTCTCAAGATACCGCTATGTATACCGACCAACGGAACATTTAATCTAAATTCAAGTTTATTCCAATTAAATAGGCTCATTGAAAATTAGTTCAACCATTAATTTAATCGGCCGGTTAATATCACAGTTTCGAAAAAATAACACCACCACGTTAATGTACTAATTAAACTTAGCTACCCCTTCAATTTTCATCAAATTCCGGACAACTAATTATACCGCTTAATTCAGCTACTTCGATCAAACGGGACTATTCTGCATTTTATTATAACTTTGTTTCTATTTCCTCTTTAATTACTACTAGGCTACAATAATTTTAGCCACTGTTATTCATATCCAAAAGCCACTGTTATCCATATCTAAAGTATAATATATAAAAGAAAATTAAAACAAGTGAATGGAACAACACACAATATAAGAATTTCTTCAAAATGCAGCGTGAAGAGGACGACCGTCATGGGCATAGGCTAAGGTACCGTCCATCATGGAATTTTACTATCATGAACCATATGTAGCTAATATTTATAATGGTAAATGTGATAGATGATGGAAGGGATTAGCTGAAACACATGTACACTGTCATAAAAATATGAATTCTAATTTTATTTTTTATCAAATTAAATATATATTCTTGCAAGGGTAATTTTGTCATATAAATATATATATATATATATATATATATATATATATATATATATATATATATATATATATATATATATATATATATATATACACACACACACGAGAATTAATGATCTTTTTAAAAAAAAATTGAAATTATTTACTCAATAGTATCAATGAATTTTTTTAATTATAATTTATTTTTACCAATTTATAAATTTAAAAATATTTACAGAATAATTTTTAAAAAATATAGTTGTTTTACTAGAGTTTATATATATATATATATATATATATATATATATATATATATATATATATATATATATATATATATATAGGCTTAAATAATGTTTTCGTCCCTGTAAGTTAGCGTGTTTTTGAATTTAGTCCCTGTATCTTTTTTTTTTGTTCCAAGTCCCCATATGTCCATTTCTTGTTCATTTTGGTCCCTGACGTCCAACTTCCGTTAAAAAAATGCTTACATGGCAAACGGAAATGACGTGGCATCCATGTTTTTCTTTTCTAAATAATTATTTATTCCACGTAAGCTTTGCTTTTGTTTTTTTCTGTTTTGGTCCCTAAAACCTTAAAATGTAAATTTTTTAAAAATGGTTTTTTTGGTCCAAGTCCCCATATGTCCATTTCTTGTTCATTTTGGTCCCTGACGTCCAACTTCCGTTAAAAAAATGCTTACATGGCAAACGGAAATGACGTGGCATCCATGTTTTTCTGTTCTAAATAATTATTTATTCCACGTAAGCTTTGCTTTTGTTTTTTTCTGTTTTGGTCCCTAAAACCTTAAAATGTAATTTTTTTAAAAATGGTCCCAATGGGTTTTGAACCCATGACATGGGTCTTATAAACATCAAAGGCTTTCCACTCAGCCACTCCTATTACTTGTATTATATTTGCAATTCATTCGTATACATTAAATAATAATATACTTTAATTAATACCAATTTTTGAAATAGACTTTATTTTATTTTGAGTTTTGGCATTAATTTTTGAGTTAATGAATTTTTTGGTCCCTCTAAATATTGCAGATTTCGTTTTTAGTCCCTCCAAAATTTTCCTTTAAGAAATCGTCCCTTCAAAATTTTTCGTCTAAACTATTGGTCCCTAACGTCAACTTTGCTAAGGATTAGCTACGACTTTAGCCACCGATTAGCTACGAAATTTGACGTTAGGGACCAATAGTTCGGAAGAAAAACTTTGAAGGGATGATTTTTTGAAGGAAAATTTTGGAGGGACTAAAAACGAAATTTGAAATATTTAAAGGGACGAAAAAGTTCATTAACCCTTAATTTTTATTTTGTTCTAATAAATAATAATATACAATAATAAATAACTGTAAATATTTTACATAATATTTCGTATTATTTCCAGTATGCAATGTTTCAAATATTTAGTATTTACTAGTCTTCAATTTAAAAAATTAATAAATAAAATATTTAGTAAATTAAAAAATTGGTAAATATTAACACTAAATAGGTTAATAAATATTAACGATTAATATTAACGCTACACATTAACCTTAAATAGGTTAATAAATATTAACAATATCTATTAAATATTTCAAATATTTATTAAATAGATTAACAATTATTTCAAATATTTATTAAATACTTTAACTATTTCATATCTCACTATTAAATATTTCAATAATTATATATTTAATAATTATTTCATAATATTTCATAATATTTCAACTATTAAATTAGTATATTAGTATATATAAATTACTCTATGTTACTATTTATTTAGAGCAAAATAAAAATTAATACCATCGGATATAAATAAATATATTGCTGTTTATAAATAAAAAAAATTGCTGCTTACAAAACAAAAATTAGAACAAAATATAAAACAAATATATTGTTGTAATTAATATATTTAATTATAATTAGTATAAAACAACATTAAACGTAAACATATTATTTATTGTAATTAGTATATTTAATTTTTAATTATTTTTTGGATAAATTAAATAACATTTAACGAATACAAATAGCATACATTTTAATGCATTTAAAAATAGCATAAAAATGCATTAAAAAATAGAATACATTAATTTATTAAATATTTCAACTATTTAATATATAAACTGATAATATTTAACTATTTAATATATAAACTATTAATTTCAACTATACCTTAACTAATTAATATTTAAAATTATTTGTTTATTAAATATTTTAACTATTTAATAATTATTTAATTTATTAAATAATTCATCTATCAATATTTTCATCTCATTGCTTAATCTATCTAAAACCAATGTGAGTTCTTTCATGAGTGCTTAATCTAGTTGAAAAATTTAATAGTTAAAATATTAATAGTTTATATATTACTGCATATATTATTGTTTATTATTACTTTTTAATAAAAAAAAATTAATAACAAAACTCAAAACAAAATATAATCTATTTAATAAATAAATTTCTACAATAAGTAATATATAGAAATGCATTGCAGTTACTATACAAACAATACAAGTGGCCTAGTGGATGGGGAGTGTTTTGTTAATATAAAGGGCATAGGTTCAACACTTGGTGGAACCAAACTTTTTAAGCATTTCATTTTTAACATTTAAGACCCAAAAGAAAGGAAAAAACAAAAAAGTGCCTACGTGGAAATTCTTGAGGTTAAAAAAAATGAAAAATAAAAAAAAATTGGTTGCCACGTCAGCAACTTTTGCCACATCATAGTTTTTTTAACAGAACTTTGACGTCAGGGACCAAAACAAACAAGAAATGAACATATGGGGACTTGGAACGAAAAAAAAAAGATTCAGGGACTAAAACCAAAAACACGCTAACTTACAGGGACGAAATCATTATTTAAGCCATATATATATATATATATATATATATATATATATATATATATATATATATATATATATATATATATATATATATATATATATATATATATATATATATATAGACACACACACACACGCTTGTAATATATATATATATATATATATATATATATATATATATATATATATATATATATATATATATATATATATATATATATATATACTATCTGTTATCCTGTGTCAACCAAACACATGATAGGATAAGTCTTATCATGTCTGTATCATATTCTATCCTTATCCTGCTTGATATCCTATCATATCTCTATCATATCCTGCGTACCAAACGGACCCTTAATCCCCAACATACAAGGTATCATAAGCCCCATTATAGGAAGAGAACCCCACCCTTACCTTATTCAATTTGAGGCAACTTGTTGGGTCTCCGATTTGACATCATTTCTAAGCTTTGTTCATCTTCTCCAAGACTTGTCTCCTTCTCTTCACAACTTGTTTTCTCCCAAATGATAACACTACTTCTTCATATCTCTAAAACCCTACTTTTATTAAACAAATTGGGCTTAGCTTTCCACACTATTTTTTTCCAAGCCAAATTAGGCCCATTAATACAAATAACCCGAAATAGCCAATACCTCACTTAATAATATTTCGTCGATATAATAATTTATTTGCCGACATCAATACTTATTCTCCATAAAATAATTCTCAACCTATAATTCCCGAAAATAAAATAAGAATATTTAATTAAATAAACAATTAAATAATCGGGGTTTTACAACATACTATGCATTCACACATCATAGCATTCACTTCATAAACACAACAATTCAAAATGCGACTCAATATGCGACTCAAACTATGCATATGCATGTGGTACCATTTGGAGTAAACTCCCAACTCTATAAATTTCCAGTAATTCCGAGACATCAACGCAACAACTCTATCATCTTTGCCATTAAAGGCCAACTCTAACAATGTTATGCTATGCGACACAATGATGCAACATCCATAAGTACAACAACAATAACTTAAACACACAACAATAACAATAACAACTCAAACATGTCCATATATCGGGACGATTCAACTTATTCAACATTGGCCATATGCCTACAACTTCATCAACACATCAACAACAAGTTATAATAACAACAACTCAACAATAACAACAAATTCAACTTCACAATACATCATCATCATATAATCATCCTCGTCATAACAACATCTATTCGTCATAAAAAGCATACATCATGTTATTTCAAACATAATCATTTCCAACTATACAACAATATTCGCTTCATGCTTATCCACACAATACAACCTATCAACTTTGACCATAGGGTCTACAACAACAACAACAAATTCAACATTCTAACAACAAACATAATTACATGTTATCCAAAATTCATCAATATATAATGCACACAAACATGATTACATGTTATCAACAATTCATCACATAGCTCGCACAAACATAATTACATGTTATCGACAATTCATCAATATATAACGTACACAAACATAGTTACATATTATCAACAATTCAACATATAATGCACACAAATATAGTTATATGTCATCAACAATTCATCACAAAACACATAAGATTAATCATTAGTTATTCATACCACAACATCATAATTAATTTAAATCAAAACATGATTAGAGTCAATTTCATGAGAATCTAACATAAACCATAACATTTTAAATTCCACAACTAAACCCATTATTTCACTATCAATGGTTTACCCATAACAAGCACAACAATCTAATGCACATAGATTATCAATTGCACACAACTTATCACATTTATATCATCACATTCCATCAAACCATCAAATACCCAAAATTGAACATAGAAGAACATGGATATCAAGTATAGAATCTACCCACCATAAGACACTATCATACAACCTTTTAACATGAAAGAACGCCACCCTTACCTTGGTAAATTTTGACTCTTTCAGCATAGCTCTAAGCTTTTCTCCAAAAGAAATCCTTTCTAACATCATTTGGAGACACACCTAAAAACCAGTTCGAGAATCAGCTTATCAGACAAACTTAAACCCCTCAAAATCAAAATCGCTCCGGTCTGAACTTACCTCTATGGGTCAGGAACATTGTGTCCAAGTACCGCAACGATCTAACGGTTGGATTGAGAGATACGTTCGCTTTGCTAAGGTGACTCTATGCTGGAACTTGCTGCGAAAATTGAGGTTTCCTCCATAATTTTTCTTCTTCTCTCAAGTGCTCCTCCCTTATTTCTCTTCTCTCTTCTTTCTCCCCCAAAATGATTTATGAGACTCCAACTCTAAAACCCTAACTTTCTACTCTTAGTATCTCTCTTATGTCAATTGGGCTTAACCCACCAATCCATCCATTATGTTTCTATCACTTAGGCACATTTAGTTATATCTCTCTAATAACTCAATTAAGTCAAACAACACAACCACTCACATAATTAAATACTTAAATAATTATTTTATCACATAATAACTAAATAAATAAGTAAGGGTTAATAGTCATTTGCCCCCTGTAATAGTAGCGATATTCGGTTTACACCCCTTTTAAAAAAAAATTGTATTACCCCCTATAATATTAAAATTGTAAGTCTTTTGCCCCCTAAGAGGGAAAATTACCCCCCTGTAAAATATATTTTTTTGATTTTACTCCCTGGTTTTTACACGTTTAGGGGGGTACCCAAATATTACAGGGGGTAATACAAAATTTTTTTTTAAAAGGGAGGTAAACCGAATATCGCTACTATTGCAGGGGGCAAATGACTATTAACCCAATAAGTAATTATTATAAACACCAAATAATATAATTACTAATATAATTAATAAAAATATTAATAAAAATTGAGATGTTACAACTTCACCCAAAACCAGTGTTTTAAAAACCGGACCGGTCATCGAACCGGTGAGGGTATTGGGTCACTAGTTTATCGGTTGAACCACTGGATCACTGGTCGAACCGCACGACCAAACCGGATTAAACCGGATTAAACCGGATAACTCGGTTGAATAGACCTGTCATTATATAGGTATAAAACCGGTTGAACCAGATGATTCAGTCTCTAAAAAAATATAACTAGCTTTTAAATTTTTTAAAAATATCATATCATAAATTCACAATTTCATAACTTAAATTCAAATTTTAAACAAAGGTATCACACATAACAAAATAGTAAAAAATTACAAAGTCTAATTGCAAACAAAGTCTAATTACAACATAATCTAAATAAAGTCTAATTATAACATAATCTAATTTAATAGTTTATAACAAAATAACTCCAACGTGTACCAAATTTAATTCAAAATAGGATCCTCCTAAAAAGAAAATCAAATAAAATTCAATATGTTTATGCTATTTAAGAAAATTTATTAGCAAAGATAACAAATTGACAATAAAGTTTTTAATTTGTCACTAACAAAAAAAACTATGTGAGAATGCTATTTAAATAATACACTACTAAATATATTAAAAAAAGTTTAAAAAATATGTTAAAAAAAGTTTAAAACACTGCCCAAAACAGCTCAATTCACAATACACATCACCCAATACTTCACGTAGGCGTATATTTCTATAAGAACAATAAAAAAAAATCGTTCCGTTGAGGACCGTTTAGAGTACCAAGTTTACTTTTTCGTTAATTAGGTAAAACCAAGATTTATTTGGTTTGAAGTGATTTTGATTGATTTTAATTTAATGAAGTGTTAGAACTATAAATTCCGCATAAGATTCCTTAATGTAAACTCGTTTATTATTCTATAGTACCACAATGTAAGTTTCTGAAATATTAAATAGATAAAAGTGATCATGCGTTCTTTCGCCAACCTATGATCTTGCATTGAACAAATAAATTTCATATTTTTGAAGCATAATTCATTGGTTCTAGATCTTTAAGGTTTTCTATTTTAAAAATATTTTTTCTCAATTACAACAAACACACTTACATGGTCTCACATTAACAATATAGTATTTTGGTCTCTGTTTTCTTGGGAATGATTTTTCAATATTAATTTTTTTGTTTTAATACTTAAAGTTAAAATTCGCAGGAAATTCGTAGGAAATTTGGAGATTTTCCGCAAGAAACTCAATATTTAAGGATTTTATCCAAGAAAAAAAATACAGTGACAAAAATAAAAAACACACTAACTTACAGAGACCAAATATACATTCGAACCAAAAAGATCAGAACAAACACACAATATCTTGTTAATTGACATCGAATCGAAAGCTTGAAACATATCATGTAGACATTCTTCATAGTGATGTATCTAAATAAAACTATTCACACATGTCATAGAAAACACATACCAATTTTTAAACATAGAGGTAAAATAAGATAAAACCATATGACAAACACTTTAAAAGACTTTAAAAATTAGAGAATTATTTCTCTATCCATCATAAAAATTTGGTTAGTATACTTTCAACTAATCAACTAATCATATATTATTTTATAATATTTAATTATTATTTTAATAATTTAAATTTTTAAAATTTTCAATGCACTTTATTCATGAGTAACTTTGCTTAACTTTTTGAAACCTTAAAAGTATAAAGAGCTTTTGAGCTCTATAACTCATGTCTAACTTTGAGATAAACAACATTGCAATAATGAAATAGAAATTCGATGGATTTAAGACTTTGGAATGAAGGCATTGAGTTTTAAAAACCTTTCAGCAATTCGTATGCTTTTTATTCATTATTAAGACGTATTGAAGAGTACAATTACATTAGGTACGACAACAACAACGCTTAGGTTCATTTTGACATGAACCACCTTTAGGATAGCGAAAAAAAGTACAATAATCATTACATTCTTTTTCATCTGTGCATTCCTTGTCGGTGCACTTAAATCCTGGAGGATCAGCACTGGTTGTGAATCCTGCAATAGAAGTAAAGTTTAAGGTTTATACTATGATTCCAAATTACCACCACAACATAATCATGGCTAATTAATATTATAAAAACATGAAACGTAAGATATAAAAATAACATGTTCTTATTACCTGAAAGCAAAACAAAAGCAACAAACAAAATCCACCAAACTCGAGATTGATAAGCCATTGGGTAGAATCTCAATTTGTTCTTTATTTTTGTGCTATTGATGCAAGACTAACTTGGTTGTTATAAAGAAAACATGTGAGGTAAATATAGAAAAAGAAAAAAGGAATATTTATATTCAAGGAAATTATTTTTATAATAATGAAAATTGAATATTTAAAGTTTAGCATTTATTATATATAAAGAATATATTTATGAGATAAAAAAATATTTCTTTCTAGAATTTAAATTCTTATTCTAAATTTAAATTGGAATATAAATAAATTTTTATTGATTCGTCTTTATTAAGTAGAACTTAAATATAAAACAGAAAATATCATGTTATATAAATATAATATAATAATGGAAAATGCTAACGATTTCTCTATTGCACTTTTTATTTAAAAATTTAAAAAGATATGTTTTGTTTAGAAATATTTATATTTAATGTATTAGAAATTAAAATGATAATTTTTAAAAAAAATAAATGGTATGTTTTTGTTTGGAAATACTTGTATTTAATAAATTGGAAATTGAATAATTAGTTTTTCTAAAAAATATTTTCTTTATTTTGAAGTCGCTCCTAAACCACTCGTTAGCATGACGCATGACACTATAGTAAAATAAATTCAATAAAAATATATTTTATTTATATAATTTAAATTACTATTCTAAATTTAAAAGGGAATATAAATAGAATTTCAGTACAAATATATTTTGTTTCTATAATTTAAATTACTATTCTAAATTTAAATGGGAATATAAATAGAATTTAAATTATTGATTTTCTTTTATTAAGTATATCTCAAATCATAAAAAGAAAATATCATATTATATAAATATAATATAATGAAATATTAAAAATATATATTTGATGTTAAATTAAACATAAGTAGTTTATAAAATTAAGATGTTTAAAAATAAAATAATAGTTTTAAAAAATATTTGTAAAATTAAAAATATCAAAATAAAATATTTATAAAATAATTGCATACAATTTTCATGGAATAAAAGTTTTTTCATTTACACATAGTTTATAACATATTTTATTATGACATATCTAACATATATAATGAATTTTATTTACTCATTATACAAAATTTATTATCTAACATATAGTATATTAAAATAAAATTGATTTTCTATAACAAATTAAAAAGAGAACACATGATTTTGGTGTATATTAAATTTTTAACTTCTCATTCTTAATAATGGTTATATGGCAGTTTATGTATCTTTCATTTCATTTCACTATTATTTCGTGTTTTATAAATATTTTAAAATAAATTCAATTTTCAATAAAAGATAATATTGCAATTTATATTTTACACGTGTTAGGTATAAAAAAATTAGACAGACACACACGAGGTGTGACAATTTGGACGCTAGTATTAATAGCAAACTTGTTTTATTACTTTTGTATTATTATTATATGCATTTTTTTATGAAATTTTTTAATTCATTTATATAGTAATAAAGTTTTAAACACATGTTGGTATATCAGTAAAATTATGAAAACTAGTAAACCATGGAGTCGTCCAAGCTAAAGCATGAGAAATTTCATTTGTTTGTCTCCTAGTGAACTTAACATGAGAGTTCCTGAACTAATCACCCAGTAAGCGTTTACAATCACGACTAATAGCATCACAATCTGTATTATTAGACTGTTGAGTATTAACCGTATCTACTATGGCATCCATATCAAAATCCACATTATCATATCTAAGATCATGCACCCATTTGATCCATGCTAAGATCCCTAAAGCTTCCCCAACTGTGACATATGTGATAGGAGAAAACCACTCGGTTATGGCTGCAATAAAGGAACTTTTATCATCTCTAATAGAAGCACTTAAACCAACTTTGTTATTAGAGAAAGATGCAGCAATATTGCATTTCAGACAATCTGTCGAAGGATTACTCCACTTAGAATAAGTTGGGCTTTGAGATTGAGAGATATTGTTTTTCCTGCATTTCTCCATCCTTGTAACAAGTTGATTGCACAGTTGCAAATTGTATCCTAAGAGTCTTTAGTCTGATTCCCTACATGGTTATTTATGCATTTCCATAAACTCCACATGATAGTAGAGAATACGGCTTATTGCTCTTGATTGGAGACATGCAAAAAGGACAACACAACATTGTCACGGTAAAAAATCGGAGATCAAGCTATTGATTAACTTGACTCGCAAAACAAGAGTTCACCACCGAACTTTATTGTTTCCAAGAGAAATGGGAAAAGATCGAACAAAACCCACAATAAATATGCAAAGCAAGAAGCAAGGCTAAAAGCAAAGAAAATAAAGAGATTAAAGGTACGGGGTTTGATTATACAAATGGAATGTATTAGTACCCAATATATCTATAGTACTCTATAGGAACCTCTTGTAATATACGTGTAAAAGGCTAAAATTGTTTGCTTGCAAAAGATTTAGGAGACGGCAAAAGAGATGTTTTTTAATGATTTTGTTGTTCGGAAAGACATAAAATTGTGTTGCATCATTGTTCGAAAAGAGATGTTTTTTTAAACAAAGAGACATTTTGTCATCTTAAGGATAATACTTATAACTAATCACCCACAATTACGAGAAGATAGGTCTTTGCATCATTATGAAGGAAGGGCTCCAACATGAATATAAAATCAACAAGTATGCCACTAACTCTCTCAAATGGAAAAGAATCAACATCATTTCAATCATTACTATGGAGATAGGATAATCACATCTCAACTATGAAGAGGACTTATGTCTAATCCTTGAAAAATAATTTAAAAAAGAATAGCCAAAGTGGTAAAAAGATTTGGATAAATTTGTGTTTTTTAGTCTTATGAAAGGAGTTTGAGATGCTTAAGGTGTATTGAATCATTTATTAAATAAAATAAAGTTTGAAAACGAAATCACCTTAGTCAAAGTTTTTTATCTAAAGAGATACAAGTTTGAAAATAAGGGTTTGAAATTCAAGCAAAACAATAAGAGTGTGTTTGGATGAGGTAATTGGAAATTTTAAAGGAATTTAAAATTCAAAGCAATTCAAATGATTCAATTGAAATCCATTCATTTTAAATTATTTTGTTTGGATAGAGTATTAAGGTAATTCATTGTTAGATTTTTGGGGTCTTTTTTTATAAAATATACATTTTTTGGACCAAATAAAAAAATTGGAAAGTAGGGACTAAATTGTAATTTTTAAAAATTTGAAGGACCAAATTGTAAAATTTAAAAATTAAGGACTAATTTGCAATTTTTTTAAAAAAATTAGGGTCAATTTTGAAATTTTGAAAAATATGAGGACCAATTTGTAAAATTTGAAGAAATAATAGTAACAAATATATTTTTTGGAATATGAAGGAATTTCAAATTCTTTGGTTTTTGGTGTCATTTCAAAATGATTAAATTTAACTTAAATAAAATACTCCATAAATTTCCATCATTTTGACAATTCTTTATTTTTGTATCCAAACAATAAATTTTGTAAAAATCATTTTGAATTCCCTCAAAACATTACATTACCCCATTAAAATGCTTCATCCAAACACACTCTAAGAGTGTGTTTGGATGAGGTAATTAGAAATTTTAAGGGAATTTAAAATTCAAAGCAATTCAAATGATTCAATTGAAATCCATTCATTTTAAATTATTTTGTTTGGATGAAGTATTAAGGTAATTCATTGTTAGATTTTTTGGGTCATTTTTTATAAAATATAAATTTTTTGTACCAAATTAAAAAATTGAAAAGTAGGGACCAAATTACAATTTTTAAAAATTTGAAGGACCAAATTGTAAATTTTAAAAATTATTAAGGATCAATTTGTAATTTTTTTAAAAATTTTGGGGTCAATTTTATAATTTTGGAAAATATGAGGACCAATTTGTAAAATTTGAAGAAATAATAATAACAAATACATTCTATGGAACATGAGAGGAATTTCAAATTCTTTGGTTTTTGGTGTCATTTCAAAATGATTAAATTTAACTTAGATGAAATATTCCATAAATTTTCATCATTTTAACAATTCTTCATTTTTGTATCCAAACAATGGATTTTGGTCAAATCATTTTGAATTCCCTCAAAACATTACTTTCCCTCGTTAAAATGCTCCATCCAAACACACTCTAAGGGTTTGAACTAATCCTGTTTGGTATTAATTCTACTTGGTGTTGTCTGCTACATGTTGTGGGTGTCCTGTGCCTTAATTTTGTAAAGTTGTAATTCTTAGGATCTGTACTATTTTTTATTTGTTTTGGTTGTCTATGTTGTAGCTTGACAAGGGTGATCTTTTTGGTGTGGATTAGTTGGTGAGATAACTGAGGTTCTGGACCTATTATTTGGATGCTGTTGTACTATATGTTTGGCATCACTTATGCCTTCTAGTATATTGAAGTTTTTTCTTTGCTTTTCAAAAAACAAAAAATTGGAGATCATAACCATATAGAATATTTGTCTATATCCTAAAAAACAAAGACGGTTGGACTGGACAAGGTGTTTCAAGATTATTGGAGGGATTGCTAGAGGCATTCAATATCTTCATGAATATTCTAGGCTTAGAACTATTAATCGTGATCGAAAAGCTAGTAATATTTTTGGATGGAGATATGAACTAAAAAATCTATGATTTTGGCATGGAAAAATTATTTAGAGTTAATCAAACTCAAGGAATATAACATTGGAATTGGTGACCAACGATAATAGAATCATATACTCCAAATGAAACCATCTCATGCTTCCATATTGGTTTGTCATGTGTCCAAGAAGATACATATGATATATAGACCTACTATGGAAATAATAGTGCGGAAATAATAGTGCTCATGGGAGATACACACATTGATATTCGCTACTAAAAAAACACATAACACTTCCTTGGATACAAAATGCAAAATTGTCACTATACCTTGATAATTTAAAAATTGTGGTAAAATTATATGTACATGGGTTCAAACATTAGTTGTAGTACTTTTATTTATTATCAAAACTATGGTATCTAATATTTTAATTTATTTAGAAAATCGAGGAGTACTATAGTTAATTTTTTTTTTTTTAAATAATACATTGTTTATCAAAATATCACATTATTTACACAAAAAATTAAAATCAAAATTAATATTAAAGTTAAATTTTCTAAAAATTTAGACAAAAATTAAATTTTCTGAAGATCTAGATTTTAGATCTTCAAATTATTAAATCTTAGGGAAGATCAAATATTTGATACAAGATTATTCTATACGAATTTTGCATGCATTTGTTTCTGATGAAAAAAAGCTAAATAATTAAAATAAATATTCAAATATATGATTTTCGGTTCAAATAAATATTTAAGAAAACAAACTTTAAACCCAAATAATTTTCTACTCTTGCAATCTATCATAGAGAGCTTTTCCAAGCATCTTTAGATTTCAAGTGCTTCATGTTTCATTTAGGTTAGAAATGTTAATATTCATCATGCTTTTATAATGGATGTCACTTAGGTTTCACATGGATCACTAATGAAAATATCTTGAGCGTTAATACTCATGAAATGGACGACACAAATTTGTTCAAGAACGATGATTAATATTCTCAATTATCATGCCAATATTATTCCTTCAGTTTTTAACAAAAGCCGAGGTAAAAGGTGCATAAGTTTTTTTTTTAATATTACATTATTTATAAAGAATATTAAATTAAATTATTACAAAAAAATATCGTTATAGTAGAATTATAATGAATGTGCATATAATGGACAATAATGGCAGTGTCTAAGTGTCTAGAGCATTGAAACTCATTAAATGGGCGATAAAAATTTGTTTAAGGATGGTGAATAACCTCAATAAACATGCTTAAATATTTCATCGAGGTAAAAATTATTTCTTTCCGCATACTCCTCGGTTTCAATTGGAAACCGAGGTGTTTAAGATTTTTTTCTTAAAATTAACTTGTTTATAAATAATATTAAAATAAATTTTTTACAACAAATTCAGGCTTTGAAAATTCTTTAATTTTATTCCTGGAGAACAACAAATCTTTGTTGTTATCCAAATTTAATCGCATACCCTTTCTTCCCCACAAACACTCCATAATTTATCCAACATCTGATAAGTTATCTCTTCCAAATATTATAATTTTTTCTGCACTTATAATTCATCTTAGAGGTCTGATATTCATGAGTGTTTCTAGAGAGATTGCTTTCATGATAAATATTTTCACAAGAAAGAGAACAAGATATACCCCTTGATTAACAATATTTTGAGCAAATTTTATCGTATGCCCTTTGATTAACAACAAAGTGTCGCGGCCGGAAAAAAACACAAATAAAGTCGCCACATATTTTCTTTATTCCTAAGGAACAGGGAAAGTAATGATAAACTCTAGAACAGAGATAAGATGGTCATCGCAACCGAATAAAGGGTTCGGGAGTCAGTTAAATGAGAGGAAGGTGTTAGGCACCTCTCGCTTCTCTTGTACTTAAAGGGAATCTCCTCTAGTCTCGGGTAAGTATGTTCGCTATGAGAATATTTACTTTATTTTTTACTTCTATTTATTTATTTTCAAAATATATGTACAAGGGAGTAAAATGAGAAATAGTTCATTTTTGTGTTAATGGACTCACCTTTAGTTTCACAACTTTGTGCCTACGTATCTTCATCAATGGATAAAAAAATCTGAATCATCGTAGTCCAGCTTATATTGTTAATTGATTTTTATTTATGAAAGAGGTTATCTTAAATTAATCGCACGAGGCAAAAGTGAATTTATCGTACGGAACGAAAAGTAGTGTCTGATTATCGCGTGGAGCAAAATCATTGGTTTGATGTGTTACCATGGATTTTATATTTTTGAGGAAAGCCTTTTTTTTTTTACCTTAATGATTCACGTACATGTCTTCAAGTATTAACAAGTATGATTTATTTAGAAATGATGGAATCTATTAATTGGAAAGCAAATTAGTAGCATGTACAAAGAGGTTAAGGTAATTAAATGGTTATCCTAAATAATTTACTTAGACTAATCCTAAGAAAAAATATTTTGTGTCTTTATCAAATGAAAGGAGACATTCTTTTTTGGATATTAGTAATTTTACATATTGAAAGAATAAAAGAAAATACTTTTTGGTATTTTTAGTGTGCTTATCTTGATTAAACAAAATTAACTAAGCTAAAAGATTTTAATAAATAAACAAAAATAACTAAAGGACTAATAGTCATTTAACTCCTATAATATAGGCGTATTTTGATTTACCCTCCAATAAAAAAAATTTAAAACTTCCTTGAAGTATTAAAATTTAAGTCTTTTGTTCCCAGATGACAAAATTATTCCCTGTAATAGTTTTTTTTATTTACCGTCCTAATTTTTACACGCTTAGGGGGTACCCCAAAATTGTAGGGGGTATTTAATTTTTTTTAAAGGGGATAAATCAAAACACACCTATATTGCAGGAGAGTAAATCACTATTAACCCATAACTAAATATCTAAATATCGACCCAGGATGCAGATCAGTGATTGGGTGGTGCAGGTGAGTAAAATAGCAGAAGAAAAATTAGGGCCCATGGCCCATACGAGTCTTTATAACCCTAATTAAAATACACTTTTAGTGATAATTAGACAAAGTAATGGAGAAAAAAAATATTTTATCCCACCTCTTTGATCTCTCATGTGTATTGCCAAAATTATCCTTATGCTTTTGTAGATGTAACTTCGAAAGCACTTTTTTTTTAAAATTTAGTTTAATTTTTTTCGTAGGTGCATCTACCGAAGCGTTAAAACATAGTGAAACTTGGAAAAATCCCAAATTAATTGGGATAATCTCAAATTAATTAAGTTCATGAAATCTTTTGTAGCTACACCTACGGAAGGTTTTGAAAATAGAGTGTCACGTAAATGTACCTACGGAACATTCTGCTATATTTTCATATCAACTACATTTCACTCATAAACTCCAATTTTTTTAACAAAAATGAAATCATAGTAAATCAAAAAGTAATTGGAAAACTTCAATTGCACAACTTTGATTTACTATAATTTGATGTTCCATTTTTGTTATAAAAATTGAGTTTTTGAGTGAAATGTAATTGATTTAAAATATAACAGAATATTCCGTAAGTATATCTACGGAACACTTTATTTTCAAAACCTTCTACAGATGTAGATATGGAATATTTCATTTAATTTTAGATTTTTCCAATTAATTTGGGATCTTCCCAAGTATCACTATGTTTAACGCTTCCGTAGATGTACCTACAAAAAAAATCAATTTTAAAAAAAAAAAATACTTCGGAGATACATCTACGGAAGCAGGAGGCATAAATGAAATTTTGCCGGTGGCTAAGAGATTTAAAGGATGGATTGAGATTTTCTTAAAAAAAAAAAAAACAAGCTAAACACGTGGGAATTTGTAAGGAAATTGGATGAGAGTTATTATGGTTTTGCAATGGCTATGGGGTTCTTGTGTTAAGTTGTTGATGGGTATTAGATGAAGTTTTGGATATTGGATTTGATTTTAGGAGATGTATGGTTTATGGATTTTTATTAATAGAATTAGTGAGTTGATGAAAAAAAGTTTATGCCATGATGATGGGGGGTGATAGTTTTAGATTTGTATTATGTGAGTTTGAAAGATTTGGTGTGGTTTTGTAATGGGCGTGAGAGTAACAAGTTATAGTTGTTTTACACGTGAAAAAAGGAGAGGGTTTTGTGGCTTTAAGGAATTGGGATAGAAAATATGTATGGAAAAATTATGTGCAATGAGAATGGAAAAGCTGGGAATTCTTAGTGTCTCAAGGTTTTTGTTTGGTTTTTGTGACTTTGTGGTATCGGAATTATGTAAAGTGTTTATAGAAATTGGTTTGTATGTGAGAAATCGGTTGGAAATGTGTAGTGAATAGAATTTTGGCTTCTTGGTAAAGGGTTTTTGGGAATGAAAGTTGCCTCTCCCTAATGTGTTAGAAAAAGGAGAAAGTTTTAAGAGTAAGAGAAGATAAAGTAGAAATAAAGAAAAAGAGAAAGAAGTTGAGAAGAAGAAGACAAAGTAGAGGAGAGCTTGGGAAAGGAGAAGAAGAAGCTCAGATCATCACAATTCTATCACGAATATCTATTCTTTTAATTCTTTATTTTAATGGTTGGCATTATGTTTGGTAAAACTAACTTATGGGAATATGTTGAACAAGATGTTCTATTCACTTCAACTAAATAAGACATGTCGAGAAAGATGTCTTATGAAGGATTCATTCGACATCGTGTTTGTCAAAGGACAACTGGATCTGTTTGTAGCGGTGAAATTAGTGAGACTAGAGTCATGGGAAGACTTAACTCATTTTAAACAGAGTCGCCACCGCGCTTTATTGTTTCCAAAAAGGAATGGGTGAAAGAGCGAATAAAACCCACAGAAGTTTTTAAAATCAAAACTAATAAACTTATCAGAGTTCTGGCTACGGATGGTTTGTTATACAAGGGGGAAGGTTTTAAGCACCCCTCATATCCATGGTATTCCATGGGAACCTCTTTGTTTTTATTATCTTTTGTTATAAATACCCTTTTTTGTGAAAAACCTATGTGAAAAACTTGTTTGAAATAGAGGGTGGGGATGGGAAGAGAAGTTTTTGAAAGTGAGCTCGATAAGATATCGAATCTTAGGCCTACATACCCCTTAGGTGCAATAGGGAAGTAAGTGCTTCCGTAGTTCCTCTTTTTAAAAAAGGAAAAGGGGGCAAAAGTGGCCCAAATCTTTTTGGGTGTGAGCTTTAAAATACTCACAAGTTTTTAAAAGATGGTTAAGCTTTAAAATACTTAACAAGTTTAAAAGAAGATTAGGCTTTAAAATACCTAATAAGTTTGAAAGGGTTAAGCTTTAAAATACTTAACAATTTTGGAAAAGGAATTAGGCTTTAAAATACCTAATAAGTTTTAAAAGGTTAAGCTTTAAAATACTTAACAAATTTTAAAACAAATCAAAGAAGGACCAAGCTTTAAAATACAAGGTCAATGGGTTAAGAGAAGTTTCACCGGGAATAATTCATCTCTTAGCACCAAGGTTTAAATACAAGATCAATGGATCAAGAATAGTTTCACCGGGAATAATTTTATTCTTAATACCAAGGTTTCAAAACAAAAGGGATTTGATTAAGTTTTAACAATACTAAACCATAAACAAGTGAAAAACTTTAAAATACTTAACACAAAAGTAAAAGAGATTGGAAAAGAATTTAAGTACCTTGACAATTTAGTCATTATCATTCCCATCCTTTGGATAAAACATTAAGCTTAAACAATTAACAATAAATGCCTCATGTATGTACAAGAACAAACAAGTGAGTGTTAACAAGCAAGAGATGAATGTATCTAAACCCTTGGATTGAAATCATGTATGAATGATGAATGATTAATGTGATGATTAAACATTGGGCTAGATAAAATAATAACAAGTACAAATCACATGGATATAAAATCAACAAGTATATGTACAAGACAAGGTTTAACATTTAAGTACAAAACATGGATTAGAAAATCAACAAGTATGTACAAGCACAAATAAACATGGATAAACAAAGATCAACATGTTGCAAATTTTTTTGGTTAGGGTTTTAAACCTAAGTTTTTTAAATTAGGGTTTTTACTTAGGGTTTCTAAAGAAATACCTAGACCTAATTGATTTTAATTGTTAAATACAAAATTCTTTAAGAGAATTGGTCTAAAGGTACATGGGAAAGTCAATGACATTCTAACCTAACCCTAAACAAGTATTTACAAAAAAAATACTAAATCACTTTAGAAAAAAAAATTCAAAAGGGAACATATTTTTGTAGATTTTTCTTGTATTAAAAGACTTGTTTTTGATTAATTTTAAAATGATGATAAAATAATTATTTTTGTGATTTTTTAACATGGTATAAAAATACTCAAAGTAAATAAAACACACAAAAAAGAAGGGATTAAAAAGGTTAATTTTCCTATTTTTTATGATTTTTTAAAGTTTAATAAAAAGAGTGAAATAAACTAGTGATAAAAATATAGGAACGTGGGAGCCAAGGCTTGAACCCACGCCCTATCACTCTATACACAAAACATGGACCAACTGGGTTGTGCGCATGTAATGATAGAAGGATGCATTCAGTTCAAAATATGTGAAACATGTAAAAATGCAAAATTAAAACAAAAGTCTGGGGCGAGGGGGATTCGAACCCCAGACCTTGTGGGCAAGAGAACTAAGGGCGCATGTGTTACCAAGTGTGCTAGAACGATGTAGTCGTTTATGAAACAAACACCATTCAATATATTTTAAACTGAATTTTTGAAAATGGATGAATGGCGCCAACACTATCATCTTCTTCCTCGTGACACACCAACAACAATGGCCATGGCTTAAAACACAAATCCTTCAATTCTTAACCAAACTGAACAAAGTAAAAGTGCATTCTGATCCATTTTTCACCACGAATTCAACCACATAATTAACAATAACTAAAACAAAATCAATCATGAGAATTTCTGAGATTCAGTGATGAACCCTAAAACTGAAGTTTAAAATTAAACTCTTAATATGAACAATTAACGATCAAAACCTTGGGGCTATTAATTAACATGTAAAAACCAGCATTTTGGTAACAAGAAGCATATGAATTGAGCTCCTTTTGAGGGAGCTCAAAGTTGAGTTACATACCTCTGAAAATGGAGGTCTGGAGAGTGATTGAGAGGACCTGGAAATGCCTTAAGTATTCAGATAGCTTCAACAAACCACCAGGAAGCTATTGCAATGCTAAAAAAGTCTTGATCACACCTGCAACTCAGAATTCAATTTCAACTTGAAACTGAAAAAGTGATGGTTAGTATGCTATGAAAATGGTGTTACAGATCAAATGCATATTTTTGGATAGCTTCTATATGATGTTTAGAAGCTATCTAAACCATAAAGCCTCAAAACGCACGAGTGGAATTGATTTGGGCAAGTTTGAGTTCAAAGGTCCTTTAATGGAGTTTTGAAATGGTGATTTATGGTTCAAGGCTTTTGGTAGGTGTTTGGGTGTTATGGACAGTTTCTATATGTGATATAGAAGCTATGTGAAAGGTTATTTGAGTGGCTAAGTGTTTGGTTTGAGTTTTGGCTTGTAATGAGCTTAAAGAAAGCTTTAATGGAGGTTTAAAAGTGATTTTTGGTTTGGAAGTGTTTGGAAGGCTAATGAAGGTATAGAAACCTTCTAAATAATGTTTAGAAGTTGTCTAAACCATTAGTTGACACCCAGAACTCTTAGAACAAGAATTCACTATAAAAGTGAAAAGATCAAGAAATGGAGAATTTCAAGTGAAGGTGGACTTGGAGAATTCTGGTGTAATAGATTCAAGAGGCAAGGTCCTCTATTTATAGGCAAGAATTAGGGTTTGTGGATGGCAAAAGTTCAGAGTTTTAATTTCACGTGTGACTTGTGTACCATCTTGCTTGTTTGTGAAGAAATGAGAAAGTTATGGTTTCAATGGTGAGGTACAAAGCTTTAAGCGTGCTTGGAAGGTTTTGATTTGATCTTAGAGGCTTGCTTGTGGGTTTTAACTTGCTTTTGAGGAAGAAGAGACATTGTAGTGGCTCAAGGAGTGGACTTTGTGCATAAAGTTAACTTTACTAGAATGGAAGTGTTAACTTTGTGCCATCAATGGAATGATCAATTGGATAATAGTTTAAACACTTGGATTATAGCTCAAAAGCAAGTGTAATCTTCTGATTATGGTGCTTTGAACAAGTTATATGGGCTGCAAGAGAGGAATCTTTCAAATTTGAACAAGTTTGGTTCCCAAGGAAGGTGATTGATTAAGAAGCTCAGGCAAGATTAGGGCTTTGAGACCCACAAAGGAGTTCAAACATCCTCATATGCTCAAATGATTATCCCCATCAAAATCCAAGCCCAAGGGTGGCTCAATACAAGATCAACAATTCCCAATTTCATCTGATGCACAAATTAGGGTTTTTGACCTAATTTATTTGAGAAGTTAACTTTTAATCAGGACATGGCTCCATGGCTCAAATCATGATTTAAGAACCTCCAATACATCATTATAATTCACTCACATCATTCATTTGGAGAGGAGAGTTTGGTTCAATTGGAATCCACATGAATGTAGTTCATTTGGAAAATGTCAACTATGCAAGTCAACCTTTGACTTTTTGAGAAATTTGGTCAACTAGGGACTTTTGAAGATCAAAGTCATCAACATATGATTATTAAAGCCATTTGATCAAGAAAAATCAATAAAATCAATCAAGGATAAAAAAATTCAACAAAATGATTTTCACCTAGTTTCAAAATGATTTTGAAGAAACAACAAACAAGTGGATTGAAGTATGTAGCAAATACTTTCCAAAGAGACCGTTAGCATGAAATTTCAACACTTGAGCCATGAGATATGAATTTGTGAATAGGGCACAATAACACTTGAATTTAAGCCATGAACATGAAGAACTAAGTTTGCATTTTGATTCAAATATGCATAGACATTTCTTGCAGACCCTTTTAACTTGTTCAAGAGACCATAATCAGTTGATTTCACTTGCTTTTGAGCTATGGACCAATTGATTCAAGTCTTAACCAATGTTTCATGCCATTTATGTACAAAAGTGATGGCTTCCATTTTGAAAAAGAAGCTTTAAACACAAACACAAGTACCATGGAGCCTCTACATTGTTTTGTCTGCACCAAAAGCAATCCAAACACCACAAGCAAGCTCTTATGAGGCAGAGAAAGCCTTCCAAGCATGCTTAAAGCATTGTACCTCACCATTTGAACCATAACTTCTTATCATTTCTTCACAAACAAGCAAAATGACATAACTTTCACATGTGAACTTCAATTGTTCTGATTTCTTCACCCAAAAACCATAATTCTTGCCTATAAATAGAGAGCATTGTCTCTTGCATCAAACACACCAGAATTCTCCAAGTTACTCTCTCACTTGAAAATCTATTTTTTTGTCATTTGCATTTCAATAGCCATTTCAAGTTCTAAAAGTTATGAGTGTCAAACAACCTTTCAAACAACTTCTAAACATCATTTAGAAGCTTTTCATCATAATCACCACCCTTAAAAACACCCCTAACCCGAAATCACCATTAAATCTCCATCTTTTAGTGTTCTTGAGCCTTAACCATCAAACTCTCTTTTGGCTCAAGCATTATCCAAACTACCACTTCAGATATCTTATATATATATATATATATATATATGTCATATAGAAGCTATTCAAACCTATAATCGGAATGTCGCGGTGAACTGACTTTTTATTAATCGGAATGTCGCGGTAAGCAAGAGTCGCCACCGACTTTTATTTTATCCAAACAGATTCGGAAAGGCAAAAAGAAACAGAAAAAAACCTTTTTAAGAAATCTAAGTTCGGGGGGTAATTTATGCAAAGGGAAGGTGTAAGGCACCCTTTGCATCCATGGTTTTCCATGGGCTCTTAATTGCTTTGCTTGCTCGTTTGTTTAGAAAATATAGATGAAAGAGATAGGGACTTTAGCTCGTAAATGAGCGTAGCCCTTTTGAAAAATTATGAGAAAGAATATAATGAAAGTTTGAGCATTGCAAGGCAATTAGGGGCAATTACCTTAAACTCAGATGATAGGTCTCTTTTTAGCCTTTCAGAATGAAAGGGTCTATCCTTGCCATAAGAGGGCAGGAAGCCTTTCGTTTGGAGGTTGAAGGGTCGTCGAAGCATCCTTTGCCATAAGACTGTCCCATGCCATAGAAGGGCAGGTAGTCTAAGGCAAGGATCAGAATAAGCCATTTTTCCGTTAGGCAACCAGAAGATACCTCAGCCTTTTTCCGTAGGCAACTTCCGAGGGTCGAGGTCATATTGCGTATCGAAGGCAGCATCATTTAGGGTCGTATGACCTTTTAATTATCGAGGCAACAGGCTGAGGTATCCTCGTATTCGAGGGACATGGCTTATTTTGCAAAAACACGAGGCAACAGGCAACAGGCAACAAGGCAACAAAGAGGTTACCCCAAAAGCGTGCGTGTGTGCGCCAATCATATGATTCAATTCAGTTATTTATCTTGTATTTAGTTATTCTAGGTCACTTACAATCTTGCACTCCCTAAATTACTAACCACGCAGTTATAAAGCAATAAAGGGGAGGGGAAAGTGAAACCAGCGGATCCCCATTGGGGTTTGACATAAGTAATAATAAAGCATAAAATATTAAGGTTAGGGTTTAGGGTTACCAACAACGTAGCTTTGGCAATTGACAAACCCTGAAAAGGAGAAAGAAGAGGCAGAAAACAAAGAGTGAGTGCATTATCAAGTTCGAGGGCAAACTTCATTAACCACAAAAAGAAAATAGAATAATAAATTAAAAATAGAATAGAGATAAAGTACTTAGCTTTGCCTGACAGGGTTGAGAATTGGAGGTAGATTGAAGCATTGACTTTGACCATCTGATAATTGAATAGAGAAATAAGAGGAAGTGAGTGTATATAGAATTCCTTGGCATTGAAAATAAACCTTAATTTAAACTTATAAGGCAAAAAATAAAAGGTAAAATAATTTAAATAATAAAAAGGAAGGATCAAAACTTAGCTTTTTAATTGCCATGGTACGTAGTCGGAGAATTTTTGATTAAACCCTAAAAAATTTAAACACAAAGAAGAGAAGCGTTAGTGCATTTAAGATTCATTACTTATGGGTACAAATCCTAATAGAATAAATAAATGGGATTGAACAAACCCTAAAAGTTAATAAACCCTAAAGGGTTACTAAGAAAAAGAAAATTTATTGTGACTCAAAAGGTCTACAAGGCTTAGTGGATAACACTAGTTTATAAATAAATTGAGGTTAACAAACCTAACAAATTTAATTGATTAAAAACACATCCAAAAATAATAATTTTTAGGATTTAAAAACAATTATTAAAAATAATTATAAAAAAATCGAGTTTTCGATTAAATTAAATAAAATAAATAATCACATAAAAATATTAATTCTATTAAATACTCCCTCTGTCCCAAATTATAAGAGAAACTCTCTTTTGATTCATTGAATAATTAATGTATTTGGTTCATTTATAGACCAAATACATTAATTATTCAATGAATCTAAAAATTGAATTTCTCTTATAATTTGGGACGGAGGGAGTACTAAAAAGGATTTGGAAAATATTAAAAAAAGAAAAAGAGGAAAACAAAAGTAAAAACTATGTAATTAGAAATAAATAAAATAAAAATTAAAAGTGACTTAGCTGTGATTGAGTGTGGTTGCTTGTGGAGGAGTATGGTGGGATTGCACGTTCCTGTGCGTTGGATTAATTATCAAGGGAGTTTGAGGGTTGAGATCTGCGAGCACACCATAAATCCGAAAAGCTGCAAGCACTGGATTTGTCGGAGAAGTGATTATGAAAATATCATAAAAATTACATGCAGCCATCAGGAATTGAACCCACGCCTTTGTGGGCTATGCGTTTGGACTTGACTCTAACCGCTGCGCCAATGCTTGATTGTTGTTGCTATCACACATGTTAAATATAAAAACATAAGAAAGCGTTTTATTCCGAAATTGAAACAGAACCTGGGGGTCATCTTCTCCATTTGATCCTGCGTTTTTTGCAATGAGTTCTCCACAGTTAATTCCTGCAAACATCCAAACTCACCAAATACCATGTATAAATCATAATTAATATGAGGTTCAAATTTAAATCGCTACTCAAACACGATATGCTTATTAATTTTGGTTGATTCAGCTTATAATAAAAAATCCCCAAATCAAAGCTTGGAAACCTTAAACATGGTGTAACCTTCAACCTGCGATTAAACCCAAATCAAACAGCACAGAAAAATTCGAAGCACATCCATGATCACGAATAAGAATTCATATATGATTTATGATGCGTGAATGACTGTAATTGAAAATAAAAAAAACTATGAACAAACCGTAAACGATGGTGTCGCGGTTTTGATGAAGCTGAATAGGATTTATGAAGCAGCCAAAATTCCTCTTGCTTCTGCATCCGTCTTGGTCTTTGTTCTCCTTGCAATCGAGGTTGCTCCGTTAATGTCGCTCCGGTGACGTGTTGCGGCCGGCCGAGTCCGATACTGAACCGTTTCTTCTTCTTACTGTTTCGTGTAAAAGAACAAAAATCGGTGTTGTTTTGTGTTGTTACAGGAAATTGTTAGAACCACCAAAACAAATTCAAGTGTCAGAATAAGAGCAAATTCGTTTGTATCCTTATAGTTGCAGATGTGATGCTTGAGGTAATGCCGGTGGGAGAAGATTAGGAATTGTTATACTGTGCGTGTCGGTTTTCTCTTTTTTTGGGATCAGGGTTATTGTTAATTATTTATACTAAACAGAAATTAGGTTAACTCGATGTAAAAGCAAAATAATTCATTTGATTCAAATAATTAAAAGCCCAAAACAAATTCATTTGACTTTGAGTTGTAACTTTCTCTTCATCAATCAAATTGATTATTTAAAAAGAATAAAACTATCCTAAAAATGCAAAAAATGAACAAAATCTTTCAAATATTTTTATTTTATGATTTTTTGGAAATATCTTTAATAAATAATAAAAACGAAAATAATATTTAAATATTAAAAACCAATTTTTTTGTGAATTTTTGAATAAATGTGAATAAAGTTAGAAGTAAAATTAAAAACTAAAAAAAAAAGAAAGAAATGTTAGAAGTGAGATTCAGACTTGGGGTCTCCCGCTCTTGTACCTTTTACCCGCAAATTCTTACCAACTGTGCTATGTCACTTAATCGAAATAAAATGACATTTGCGATGAGGGCAAATTTTGGGGTATGACAGCTGCCCCTGTTCAATTATCTTAAACCGGAAGATGTAGAGTGGTTTGTATGCCAGTCGGTATCTGAAGGTGGAAGATGATTGAACACTAGAATACTAAGAAATTTGCTGGGGTTACCTTAAAAGTTTAGGATTCACTTAATTGTTTTCTATTGTTTGCTTTGCTTGCTTTATTTTTCAGGGCGTTTTGGGAAAATTGAAGGACGAATCCTATTCCCGGATTCAAGAACACTTAAGATTAGGAGTGGCATAGTCATGGCGACCTCTTTCACATATGTGGGAGATGAGTCAATATGAAGTTCACGCTTGAGTTACGACTCCATAGCATATGCACACCTTTCTCAAATGAGGGGGGTCTATGTATGTGTCTGTGGGTGCGCCGGAGCTCAAGGACCTTTAGTTACCCTTAACCCATCCTGGCCTTTAGGAACGTAGTGGGGGGATTACCCTTGACAAATGTTAAGGACTAGTCGCTACCCGATACTACAATTCAGATAGGTTCTTTCTCAAAGTATCATTGCATGGTGCGAATGCATCATGTCCGAGGGTGCTTTAGAAGGGCTGACAATTCTGGATAACTTGTAGAACCCGTTGCTGAAATCTCCTTATCCATAGAAATACCCTTGGGAAGGACACCTGATCAGACTCCATGCAAGCCTTAAGTCAAAAATTGTGTGACTTGTGTGACTTGTTTGTGTTTGCTACTAACCTTTGTTCTTTGCAGGTTTTGTTAAAAGGACGTGTTTGCCCTTACTATCTCACACTATGCCTAATGAATTGCATTCGCATAACATTCATGACATCATGACATCATAAGCATAACATGATTTAACTAACCCTTTCAAGGATCTTAGGGATTTAGGGCGCACAATTTCAGGTGCCCTTATCAAAGGTTGATCTCCTAATCAAGGGGCAAGAGGATTTATTTTCCTCTGGTCACACACCTTCCAATTCAAAGACTCAGTACCTAGCAAGGGGCAAGAGGATTTATTTTCCTCTGGTCACACACCTTCCAATTCAAAGACTCAGTACCTAGCAAGGGGCAAGAGGATTTACTTTCCTCTGGACATGTATCCTCAAATTCAGAAGTATCCCGAATCAGAGGCGATGACCCACTCGATATGGTGAGCTTGATTCTCAAAGAAGGATGTTCAAAGACAAGAGTCATAATTCTTCAAACAAATATGCGACCAAATCACTTTCCAATGTTGCTAACTAAATTCCTTAAAGATCCTTAAAAACATTTCATTTGCATTCATGACATTGCATATTTCTAACTTTGTTTTCAGGTTCCGCCTCGACAATCATTTCTCTCAAATATAATCGAGCTAGAGATTTATTCTGACAAGCCTTTACATTCCAAAACTTCGTCAAATAACTCATCGACTCTAACGAACAAGCATTCTCAATCAGATATGGTCTAATGTATGACCCGTTCCGGTATTCTCAGTCAGATATGGTCCAACGAATGACTCGTTCTGACATTCCTCTGCGGATATGGTCTAATGTATGACTCGTTCTGGTATTCTCCTTCAGATATGGTTTAATGAATAACTCGTTCTGATATCCTTCCTCAGATATGATCCAATGTATGACTCGTTCTGACATTCCAACAGATATGGTCTAATGTACGACTCGTTCTGCTATTCCTCTTCAGATATGGTCTAATGTATGGCTCGTTCTGATATTACTCCTCAGATATGGTCCAATGTATGACTCGTTCTGACATTCCTCTGCAGATATGGTCTAATGAATAACTCGGTCTAAATGTACGACTCGTTCTGATATCCCTCAATATATATAGCCTATTTTCTCTAACGTCCTCTATCACATATGGTCTAAATGTATGACCCGTTTCTCTCATCACAAACAATGCTGTGCACAATCTGAAAGGTCGCAATGAACACAACCAATATGTGGGGACAATTCTGATCTCTACACTAGTTCCACAACAAAAACACAAGTCAGATACACCTTAGCGTCAATTCACAAAGATCAATATGTCACTGGCTCAAGCATTACAACACATACTGAAGTCGGAGTTGATCACCTTAAAGGATACCCCTAAGAATCCTAGTACTTCTGCTCGTAGCTGTAATCCTAATGTGAGGTGTGCATACCACTCTGATAGTCCTGGTCATGATACAAATAGCTGCTGGTCATTGAAGAACAAAATTCAAGATATGATCGATGCTGGCGAAGTTGAATTCCCTCATCCCAAGACTCCTGTAGTGATCACTACTCCCAGGCATAATCACGACAAGACTGATTAATGTCTAAAGTGGATGAACTTTTAATCATTAGCTTTACTTTCATTTGCAATTTCTATTCTGTTTGTTTAAACATTCGACTTATGATAGACATTATATGTTTTAATAATCATCGTCAGTGCATTGCATATGCTTGTCTTGAATTAATTATTTCGCTGTCACTCATTTTTAAATTATGTCTTTACTTTGCATATGTTTTATGATACTCAACTCCTGCTAAAGCTGTATACCTTTTAAGGGAGGATGACGAAACCGATACCGCAACCTCATACAATATGCTTTTGAGCGGACTATGCTGATGATGTACAGGCATTGTTTCAATTCCTAAACAGTGGAGATATAAGGATGTTAATCCCTCGTCAACCCCTTTGAGCCTAAGAAGTAGAAGTTTCTTTCTTGTGCTAATTAAAACCCTTGATCGTAACCTGGGGCAGGGTAGTTCTCAGTTAATTTGATTGTGCATTCTATTTTAAGAGAATCATTCAGTACACCTTTCAACAAAGGTTTCAATCATAAACGTTCAATCATACACATCAAAGAAGTGTTGGAGATGTCAATCAAAAGACAATGATGGTTCATCAATCATTAAGCAACGCAGTCAATATCTTTCAAAAGAAAAAAAAATGAAAAATGAAATGAAAAAACATATATACAAAGAAAAGCCTGCTAAGTCAAAAATCAAAAAGGTGACTTAGGCAAAAATCAAGGCATCCCGCTGACTGTAAGCTCAAAATAGACAGTTCAGGCAAAAGTTAGGGATATCAAAAAGATGAAGAAAAAGAGAGAGAAGTCAATAAATTCTTGAACAACTCAAAGTTGTGACTACCAAAAGGAAGAAGTGACTTCCATCTCAAAAGTTCTCTTTGATTATGAACCATTGTCATTATCAAAGGTGCAAATCCAAAAGTCTCTTGGAACCTGAATGCATAAGTCGAATCAACTGAGCTTAGGATTGAAGATCATCACGAAGAGGGGTGGGTACAATCAAATTTTGAGCCTTTATCTTTTGTTTCTTAAACCGTGAACCAAGCCACGCTACAACCCTTGAAAGTCCTAATTGAAGCATGGTTAGTTCGAAAGCATACTGTAAAAAAAAAAGGTATCCCGACTCCTTAAGGTTTACTACAAATGTTAAGTTGATATCCTGTTTTTACAAACATCACATTATTACAAATATCTTTTTTCACAAGTGTCGTGTTTTTACATCTCATGTTTTAAAGGTTTTTCAAAAACTCAAGACAAATGTATGCATTGCATATCATGAATTCATTATTAAACGTATTCTGCTACATAATTTCAAATGTTAGCATCAGAAAGAACTTGCACAGGGTACAACTAATGACTGAAAGCTATCCCGACAGACAAGATTACTCCGAGAAACAATGTCTCCTATATGTATATATATATATATATATATATATATATATATATATATGTCATATAGAAGCTATTCAAACCTATAATCCATATCTGTAACATTTGGAACATAGTTTTCCACTTTCAATTTTTCTATTTTGCAGGTACAGTCGAGTTGATCATTCCAGGTGTGTTCAAGCTCAAGCAAGCTTCCATTTAGCTTCTATAAATTCCAGGAAGCTATCCAGATCATTAAATTAACTCTGTAACACCCCCATTGCAGGTTTCGATTCTCATTTCAGAGGTAAAAAAACTCAAACTTGAACTCTCTCATTTTTGCATCATTTTGAACAAAGCTCGATTCTATCTTGTTTAGAATCATGCAGGGAGTAAAAGCCCTAAGTTTTTAGGGATTGATTGTACATATCTGTCATTTTATTTCAAATTGAAGTTTTAGGGTTCTTGAGGTTTCTGGGAAAATTAAAGAGTCACAGTTAATATAAATTAATGTTATTTACATAATTAGAGTCGTGGTTGAATTTTGAACAAGATGCATGTTTGAATTTCTAGAAATGGTTAAGTTTTGATTATGTTCGAATCTCTGATAATCACAAGCTGAAGGTTGAAGATGAAGTTCAATTCAGCTTTAGAACATGTTTTTTAATATATATTTATGTGTGTATTTGGTAATTAGTTAAAGCACGTTGGCTCAGTGGCAAGGTTTTGCGCTTGTGACATAAAGG
The DNA here is from genome assembly GCF_029867415.1 of Vicia villosa. Classification (NCBI taxonomy): domain Eukaryota; kingdom Viridiplantae; phylum Streptophyta; class Magnoliopsida; order Fabales; family Fabaceae; genus Vicia; species Vicia villosa. Next base: position 85,454,112 of record NC_081185.1, read on the forward strand.
GTGTGGGTTCAAACCTCCATAGGGCCAAACCAAAATTTTTAGCACTTGTTTATTTTCTTTTTTTTTACCAACTTGTTTATTTTATTTAAAATAGCAAAATCATTTTTTTAAACCATTTTTTGAACATTACTCATTTAAGTTGTCTATTTTATTTATAATTTAAAAATTCAAAAATATTATTTATTTTATTATTAAAAAAAAATTAAATAAACACAAATCTTTTATATGTTTAAAAAACCTAAAAAATTATTTCTTTTTTTATTATTTTCACCAAGTAAACTCCTTTTATTTTTGTGTGAATTATTTTAGGGCTAGGTTAAAGTCTCTTTGATGATACCATGTACCCTTAAATCAACTCTCCTTTAGAGTTTGATATTTTAATCAATTTAAAATCAATTAGGTTTATGTGTGGTTCTAAAACCCTAATTTTCTATAAAACCTAATTTGACTCTTTGATATTTAGCTTCACCATGTTGATATAACTTGTTGCTTTGATCTCTTTCTTTGTGTTTGTACATATGCTTGTTGACTTTATCCTTGTATACTTGTACTTTACTTATGGTATTATCATTGTATATATACATTGTTTACTAACCACATGTTTGAGATATCTATCCATCCATCATACATCATCTTCATTCATACATGAAATGATTCAAAGGTATAAACATCCTCTTATCCATCATTTATATTTGAGTCTTATGCATTGATATCTTTGTTATACTCACTTGTTTACTTTTGTGACACATGTTATCAGACACACACTTGAGGTATCTAAGATTGATTGCTTAAGTTTTTGTTAAAAAATCTAAAGGAATGGGAATGGTATTGACTAAAATTGTCAAGGTACTCAATCTCTCTTCCAAACTATTTCATCTTTGTGCTTAGTATTGTTAAAGATTTGCACCCCACTTGTTTTGAAAATGGTTTTGTATTATCAGGCCCAGCCCCAGCCAGGTGCAGGCAGTGCTGCTGCACTGGGCCTCACAATCTTGGGGGCCCAATTTTAAATATTACTGTTAACCAATTATATAAAAAAGAAAATGAAATATTAAAAGGAATAGAAAATTAAACGGTATAATCTCTCACCTCTTTCTATTATCTCTCTTCTTCTCACTTCTCAGTAAAACAACACAGCAACACAGTAGCAATGATAAAAAACAAAAAATAAAAGCTGTTAACACCACCAATTCACCACCGTTCATTGAAACGCCACGCCGTAACGAAACTCTGCACCATAGTGAAACACCGCACTGTAACAAAACGCTACACCGTAACAAAACGCGAACGCAGCACCACCATCGTATGGGTATGTTTTTTTCTTTTCTTTAAATCTTTCAAATTCTGGTATGGTATTATTGTAAAACTAAATGAATAATATTCATAAGATAGGATTTTAGTTGTTTTGTTTCAATAGGATTTTAGACAAAGTTAAATATGGGGTTGTTGTTATACTAAGAGAGAGGATTATTTCTTAATTGATTTTGTGCGGTGTTTTTAGGTGTTATTATACTGTGTTGAATGCAATTATTTCATAATTGATTTTCTTAATTATTGTAAAACTTAATTGATTTTGTTGTTATACTGTGTGGTATTTTTTAATTGGGTGTTTTTTATTGTAATTGTTGTAAAACTTAATTGTTTTTGTTATGCTGAGGAATTATTTCTTAATTGATCTTATTAATTGGGTGTTTTTGATTGTAATTGTTGTAAAACTTAATTGTTTTTGTTATGCTGAGGAATTATTTCTTAATTGATCTTATTAATTGGGTGTTTTTGATTGTAATTGTTGTAAAACTTAATTGTTTTTGTTATGCTGAGGAATTATTTCTTAATTGATCTTATTAATGTAATTGAGTTTGTTTTGGTTTAATAATTTAATTTATTTTAGTAAGGATTATTTCTTAATTGATTTTAGTAATTGATGTTGTTTTGCTTTAATAATTTAATTTATTTTAGTAATTCAATTTCATAATGGGACTGCCAATAGACGTCTGTCGGTAAATACTACGGTCTACGAAATTGATCTTCAGCGGATACATTAAACATAGTGAGATATTTCAAGTTTTTTTTTTACTATGCCTCCTAAAAATAGAAAGTATGAACGTAGAAATGATAAGCGTAGGAAAATGAAAAAAATTAAAGAGTTAGTTAAATCTCAAGTGAAAACTCTTGATAAATTTTGAACTAAAGTTACTAAATGTTGCATGAAGAAAACAAATAGTGTTCGTAAGATGACTCTAAGCGGGAACTCTTGATAAATTTTGAACTAAAATTACTAAATGTTGCATGAAGAAATCAAATAGTGTTCATAAGATGACTCTTTTTAAGTAGCTACATACTTTAAGTTGTATGAAATAATGTTTATAGTTCAAACAGTATTTTAAGTCTTCCTTTAATTAATATATAATTTTATTTTTTGTGCATTTTTTTAATTATTAAAATTGTATTTTTTTAAATATTTAAGGCCTATTTTTGGAATTAAAACTGGGCCTCCGATTTGATTGGACCGGCCCTGTGTATTATTAAAGCTCAACCTTTTTAAATCAATCCTTGGTTTTGTATTGTTAAAGCTCAACCAGCCTCTTTTATTAAACTTAGCCTTGTATTGTTAAATTTTGGCTCATTTTAAAACTTGTTTAGTATTGTCAAAGCTTAACATTTTAAAAACCCGTTGAGTATTGTTAAAGATCACCACCCAAAAAGATTTTGCCACTTGGCCTTTTATTTTCCTTTTAAAAGGAACTACAAAAGCTCTGACTTCCCTATTGCACTTAAGGGGTACGTAGGCCTGAGATACGATATCTTACCGAGCTCACTTTTAAAACCTTCTTTTCTCATCCTCCCACTCTATTTAAACAAAAACACAAAAGGAATTTTATAAACAACAATAATAATGATATTTTCAAAGAGGTTCCTATGGAGTACCACAGATGTGAGAGGTGCTCAAAACTTTCCCTTGCATAACCAACCCCCCGTACCTAAATCTCTGATAAGTTTATTAGTTTTGATTTTAAAAAACTTATGTGGATTTTATTCGCTCTTTCTCCCATTTCCTTTGAAAACAATAAAGCATAGTGGCGACTCTATTTAAAACATATGAGTTAAGTCAATTCAATGGTTTTAGTCTCACAAGTCACTACAAGAAATTTTCCATTTACCAACGGCAAAAATCCGTTGGTAAAGATCTAAAAACCGTCGCTAAAAGTAAAAAAACCTATACCAGCGGCCATTTGCTTCCGTCAACTATAATTTCCTATACCAACGGCTTATTTCCGTCTCAATATCTTATACCAACGACAATTTTGAGGCGTTGGACAAAATTTTAGGGCTATAGCAACGACTAATTACACTATCTATTAACTTTCCATCACATATTTCCGTTGGTATAGGACAAAATTAACCGTTGGTATATGTCTTTTTTTTTACAAATATTTTTTTCCTTAATTAATATTTTTTAATAATCGAATTTTGCCAATACATTTAATATACACCACACAAAATTTTAAGCAACACCAAAAAAAATTCAATTATATTGTCAAAATAGCAATCTTACAAACATATCAAAATAAGAAAGTAATGTCAATTATATAATGACAACCACCAAAATAATTGCTACGACAACAAAAAAAAACACAAAAACGTATCTAAGATAAAAGAAATTTCTAATCTTCCTCTCTTCCATCTTTCTTCTTATCTTCCTCTCTTCCATTTTCATCAGTGCATGAAGTATGAACTTCGACAATACTCTTGAAATAATAAAACTTTGGTTTCTACCACCAAGTGATATTGTGCAAGTTGTACACCAACCACTCCAGTGTATTACACATCATCATTTGGCAGCATATAGTTTGATATTCACTTATTTACTCTGGCAAAACTCATATGCATCTTAAATCAAGTTCTATTCATTATCCATTGCCTCCATCCTATAGCAAATTAGAGGTCCACATGGTTAGGTTGTCTCTCAACAACTGCATGATCAAAGTGCTATCCTTGTATGAATCTTCACTCAAGGTATCCAACTCCGCAATTGGCTCATCAAAAGCTTGTTTGGCCAAATGACAAGCTCTATAAATTTTAGTAATGACATTGAGACAAGAGCTAGAAACAAAAGTAATGGACATAGTATGAGAAATATTGAAAACCAATTTCTTACCTTTCAAGAGAGTCATAATCTCATAATTAAAGACAAAGAATTTGAGTTTAGGTCCAAGACAATTGGATGTGTTAATGGAACATCAGTGTTTGTAGTGGCTGAAGCAACCTAATAATCAAAATAATTGAGAAAAACAAGAAAAAGCACAATATATAGATAATATCATAGTTTATCGTTGAACCCGCTTATTTCAGAAATACAAGAGATCAAACACACCTCATATCCTTTAAGTAACTGCTCAGTATCCTCTTTCCTTTCTTAGTCAGTCTTGAACTCAGCAAGATACAGGAAATAATCACCTTTCATACATTGTGTTCCACTCTCGGAAGTCTTCGACTTTCCTAGTTCAATCTTTTTAAATGACTCAATTGTTTACTCGTCTAGACCCACAATCATCCTTGTAATGTTAATGGCAATAGCAGGTTCAGTTCCTATTGTCATCAGATTTCTCCTACACAACAACAAAAATATTGAAATGATACTGAGTTTGGAAAATGAAGAAACAAAAACAAATTCAAATTAAATCAATTGTGTGAACGAAATAACTTAACTATCATTGGTGGTCCGGTCCATTCATCTTCATCCATTCAAGTAAGAAACTTATTTGGGTTCATACTTGGCATTTTCAACAGAAACTCTACGATAAATCAATATATTTCAGCTATATAGACTGTTCTCTTAGGTTAAAAAAAAATAGTATCCCAAACTTCACCTACTTTGCCTTTTTCGTTTAGGCCTGAAGCACTTTAAGGCTCTAACACATTTCTTCAACCAATGAAATTTGGGACTAAAGTGTTCATATAAAAGTGGTACAACAACAATCAGGAATATCAGTCCCTTCTTCACACACAAACAAAGATGTGAAATTCAAAATGAGAAGATTAAAAAAATGAGAAAAGGAAATATAGGTTATGAGCAAACCATCTTGTAGCTTCACAACTATCGTAGTTCTGTGTATGGTATCCTCTAGCTCAAGGGCTTCTAAGACAAGTATTTGGTATATTCACTGTAGATAATATTAATATCAATGTTAATAATAATACCTTAAGAAAATAGGACATTTTTTATATGACATATTTTAGTAAGTAGCACTACTACCTATAGAGCAAAACTAAACTAATTTTAATCTTAGTCTAAGAAATGAAACCATAATCTAAGTTGCATCACAGTTGTATAGATCATCTTTTCAATTTTTCATTTAGTGGAAAGAGCTTATCTTAAATCCTATTACTAATTCAACAATACTAATACCACCACTATTGCATGAAAGGCACAATCCATACTCCTACAACATTAAAAGATAAATATTGAACATTGACTACTAAAAGAACAAAAATATAATCTCCACGTACAAATAAGTAAATTGAATGAAGGAAAGGCATAAGTCATGCCAGATCAGTACAAATAACATCCACCCTACATAACCAAAAACAGTTCAAACTCTTGAAACTATCATAACCATTAACTTAGTGACATTTATCTATAAGAAGTTTAGCAAAACAAGAATACGCAGCTGGATTGGTTGATTACAGGATACATACATATTTTCTAAGAACTAACCATATTTATGTACCTTAAGATGAGTCTGTCCCAATTTCTGTAGCCTACAAAGAGAAGGTTAAACTCTGTGACATTCCTCTAAAACTCACTCCTATAAGTCAAGAGATATGAAGCCCAATTCTTGAAGCTTTTTAAACAAACTCAAACTGGAAGGTAATGTTGGGGCATCAGCCAACTTCACCCAATCATTGAAGGAAGTCTCGTTTAAGATTTCCGACCTGTGGTCTAATCAAACAACTAAGTGTTAAACAAGATACACTCGTGGTGAACTCACCCATAAAAAGGATCATATAAACACTTTCAGCATGGAACAGAACATAACATAATACACACTCAATTGAGAAAACCCTAAAACACAAGAGAGTATAAAAAACCTTATCTTTGTAGTGTTGTTTCAGTTGAGCGATACCTTGGATACCTTTATGAACTAGTTTTCTAAAATTTTTAGGACCCGCAACGATACTGTGAGCAATCGTTGCAGGTGATACACATGAGATGAATCGTTGCAGATGGTACACCAAAGTTGAATTGTTGCATTTGATACACAGATTGATGAATCGATGCAGTCGTAAATGAAGATGAAGAATTAGGGTTAGGGTTAGGAATAAGAATCGATGTCGCTGTAATTGAAGATGCAACACATGTGATACACAAATTGATAAACGATTTAGGAGGGAATGAATTCACCCAGAAAAATTTAGACGCGGGAGAATTTCAGGGAGAAGTGTTTTCGTGAATTGGGATTTTGACAACGCGCTCCAAGAAGCTTTTACAAAAATTTGACAAGTGAATTTTTTCTTTTAAAGGTTGACCAACAAATTAAGCGCTTTTTATCTAGGAATATTGGAGACCCAATACCAACGGGTAACTTGTAATTTTGGTCTCTAAATACTATTTATACCAACGCTTTTTTTTACAGTCACTAAAGGTGTCTGTTGGTATATGGCAAATTTCTTGTAGTGAGTTTTACCTCTATAGGGGCTCTGTACCTCTAAGTCGGTTAAGTCTCTGGACCTTTGTCCGCAACTCGATCAACCTCGCCAAGGCTCTCAAACCGTCTTCGGTGAATCCTTGCAAGGGGCTCTCTACCATAGAAACAACTCGGTCAACCTCATTAACGCCCTTAAACAACCTTACAAGGGGCTCTTCACCGAAAGTCAAAAGTCCAAGCGCACTCTTAAGCCTCTGGCATAATCAGATTTAGGGGCTACGTAAACCTAACCCTCTGGCCTAAACCAAATTCAAGCACATTGGAAGTCTCTGAAATAGAGCAAGAGTTTCAAGCATTTTCATGAACTCGGACAAAAAAAGAGAGCCTCTCGTCCAGCAGACAAGTGGTTGTAAAATAAATTCCAAGCGTACTCTTAAGCCTCTGGCACTATTGGTTTCAGCCAGACTAAGTAAAATTTAAACCTCTGGCCTAACCAAGTCCAAGTGCACTTGAAGTCTCTGAAGTAAAACAAAAATTCTGAGCACTCTCAAAAACACAGACAAAACAAAACTAAAACCTCTTGTCCAGAAGATAAGTAGTTATAAATACCTTGCTTAAAAATCCGGGTATATAAAACAAATATCGTCCATAAGTCAAAATGTAGTTAAGCATATGAGCTATGTTCAAGATAAAATGGATATCTAAATGGATATTTGAGTAAAGCTTCCTGGCCAAACAGTTGAGTAGGCTGCGCACTTGGGCATAACTTAGAGCATAAAAGCATTTAATATTAGCTATTGCAGCTAATAAAAAATGCCCGGGGCTTACATCATCACGAGCTCACACCCGGTTTCATAATCGAGGAGTTACATAAAGCGTTATAACAAAACAACAAAAGGAATGAAAAGTTCTTTATTGATGATTGACGATAATTGTGTAAAATACAAAGTTCAAGAATAAACATTATTCTTCTTATTTGTGGTGCTTAAGATCTTCCGAGTTGAGGTATTAGTCTTCGTCATACTCGGAGTCAGAATCATGCTCCATAACAACATCTTTGGCATTAAGAGTCTGGACAACGCTTCCTTTCTTTTTCCTCAAAACTACACGACTTCGAGGCTTCAAAGGATTTCTCACCTTTAGTCTTTTCCATTATTAAAAGGAGAGAAAGATCATAGGAGAGGAAGTCCCCTAGCCTCCCCTTATATAAAAAGTTTTGGGAAAAGGCACACACATAGGTAAAAAGCGAAAGCATTAAATGCCTAAGTGTACGAAAATCCAGTTTCAAACCGATTTGAGACTCAGTTAATGACTACTCGGATAATACGTGAATAAAAAGCCACAACAGGAAAAATTGATCATTACAGAGCCAGGAGGCTAAAAAACAATCACAATTGACCAAAGCCTATTTAACTATATAGGAAATTCCAATCACTTGAAATAACTATTTCAGTCACTAGGGCATATGAACCTTATCTCAATGGTTTAGGACTTATCATAATCACATACGAGTTGTGCAAACCTGATCGTCACGACTTGGGGCTCCTTAAAAACATCTTTACTACTTGCTATCCCGTTGGAAATGATAAAGAACATGAACTATCAAGAAACGTTAAGCATAATTTTCCCTGGGTACGTTCCAACTTGGACAAACAAGACCATGTCTTGCACGTCCAAAGAGCACATCATGTGTTAAAATCTTAACAAAGATAACAACGGATCAAATGTATAAGGCGCAAAACCGACTCGAATAAATTTAAGGGAAACAAAAACAATGTCAGGATGGTTCATGATCAGGCACTAAAAGCCTTACGAACTCTGCGCCCGAGGGACATGGATACACGCACCTCAGATTATTTTTAAGTCATGATATACTAAAGCTAAAATCAAAGCAAATAGTAAAAGCAAAATGACAAAAGTACCCAAAGTCGGAAAAATAAAATCCGCTGGGTAACTTAAACAAACTCATTTGAGGTTCATTAGCCGAGAGTTATAGACAAAAGGGCTTATTAGCTGATTAAAGTTAAAACCGCAGGCCTTTCATTTGCTCCTAACACATGTAATGGTTATAAATATCTGAGACCTTCATGTCATACCCTAATTTTTGACCCCCCCTGAGATGACATATCTTCAGGATTTTCATCAGGTCAAAGCAAGTACCCAGAGCAGTCACTTCTTCATCTGGCATTTAATCGAGGATGTTCAAAGACAAGAAAACTCAGGCAAAGGATCAATCAGTAGAAGGATTAGTCTCTAACATAATCATAGGACTCAAGAGCTTCATTTTTTCACCTATGATTGATTAGACACCCAGTCCTCTGAGTACAGATTTACTCAGGTCACCAAACTAGGGTTTTTGAGCCTATCAAGGACTAAAATCAGGGATCACCTTTGGGAAACCCTAAAAAGCCCCAGGGGATCATTCAAAGACATCAATCATCTTCAAATAGCTCATATGACAAGATCCACTGGACATCACACCTCAATTCAAAGTCTACAGTCATTATTTTCATATGGTCGACAATTAGGGTTTTTGACCTAATTCACCAGGATAGTTGACTTTTAATCAGAGGCATGGATCCAAAACTCAAGACATGATTCAAGAACCTCTACTACCTCAATATAACCCATTTACATCACTCATTTGAGGAGAAGATCTTGATTCTACACAAAAGTCCAAATTTTCACTTTATTAGGAAAAAGTCAACTGTATGGGTTCACCTTTGACTTTTAAGATTTTTGGTCAAACCATGACTTTCAAAGATCAATATCATCAATATATGGATATTAAAGTCATTTGACCAAAGAAATTCAAAGAGATTCACCAAGGAGCGAAAAGTCGGGAATTAGGGTTTTTGGGGGCATTGTGGGAACTCAAAATTTCACCTACACAACTCAAAAAACTTCCAACATGAAAGTTGTAGATCTTGCAAAACAAAACAACATCTTACATAGGAACTTTTTTCAAAAGATCAACCATTTAAGAGTTTTGGAATTTTGAAGCTTTAGGTTATAAAAACTTAGAAATTTTTTTAAGTGTTTTTAACCTAGTTTTCATCCAACTTTGGGCTCATTTTTCACAAATTTCCCAAATGATTCTGAAGGAACCATAAACTAATGATTTGAAGTAGATGTTTAGGGCTTTCCAAATTGTGTTCAACCTTCTCCAAATTCATTTTGAGCTAAGAGTTATGCTTGTTCAAAGTTGGCCTCATGAAGTGAAATTATAGGTCATGCCTCATTTTTGAACTTTGAAATTTTGTGCACATGACCTCATTTATGGATGCTACACGACCCATACCACATCTGAAAACATGCCATGCATTCATTTTCACCATAGCATAAGAATTGAGGAAGATTCCCAAAACAAGAACATGTGATTATGTAATGATTACATTTGGGAATTTATGGCAAATTGATGAATCACCCAAGGAATCTTCTCACCAACCAATTAGAGCTCATTTATGTCTCAGAATTGTCCCCTAAGATCAAGCAAAATCGAGGGCTAGGGGATTGATCAAATGGAATCAAAATTCTCATCATTGCATAAGAGATATTTGCAAACTTCCTTCATGGCCAAGAAAACCAAATCAACCTCACTAAGCAAGCTCACTCCTCTGCAACTATACTGAACCATTTGCCTATAAATAGGAGAGCAAACCTCAGTAGAAAAACACACCAAAGCAACAGAATTCTTGCTTTCTCTTTTCTTTCTTCATACTTAGTTTTTTCAAAGGTCCTTTGGCAAGAAGACTCGGATTCTTCAAACCAAAGCTCTCTCTTTGAAAATAAGTATTCAAACACATTGAGGGAGGCATTTAGAGGTGATCCAAACCTCTGGAACACTTTTGGGCGTGGAGAATCATCATCTTCACCTCTCATTTGGAGCACTTGCAGTTGGAGGACCACAGAACAATTCAGGAGGTTCCAAGCAAGGTTAGGCATCCAGGCACGTTCCTCAGATCATAGTGAAGCTGTTCAGATGGCTGCAGCTCATCTGTAACTCCAGATTCATCATCCTCCGTGTTCACTTGAAGCTCAAATCGAAGGAGTCGAGTAGAGCAATTCAGAAGGTTTGAGGACACAACAAGCATCCAGTTAGCATCACTGAGTCCCAAGGAAGCTTTTGGGATCATTCATACAAGCCCAGGTGCTCTCTATCATCCTCACGACCTCCATTTTCAGAGGTAAGTTTCTAAACTCCATCTCTTTAATTTAAGCACTCTTTGTGATAAAGCTCGATTCTATCTTGTTCAGCATCATCAGAGGATTGAAAACCCTCTATCATCATTCATTTATCTTTCAGTATAGTCATTTAATTTGATTTTCAAATTTTAGGGTTCTTCACGTTTTTTAGTAAATTAGTTAGATGTAGTTAATATAAATTTGTGTTAGTTACATATTTAGAATCGTGAGTGAGTTTAGAACAAGTTTCATGTTTACACCTGGGCCATTGGTTGAGATTTGAGAGAATCAGAATTTCAAAAATGTTGGAGCTTGAGGTTGAAGACGAAGATGGAGGGTGGCGCCATTTTTCAAATCTCTGAACACAGTTTATTTTATATTTAATGATATGTGTTTCATAAACGAATGAATAACTTTCCCCAGTGGTCACACATGCGCTCTTAGTCTCCTCATGCCCAAGGTCTGAGGTTCGAATTCCCCTCGCCTCAGACCTTTTGATTTTATTTTCTTTTTTGCTTCTATACACTTGAACACTATATGAATTGCATTGAAACCAGCTTACTATCACCACACGCGCGTTGGCTCAGTGGTGTTTGTTTTGAGTGTGTGACCTAGAGGGCGTGGGTTCAAATCCTCCAAGGGCCAAACTATTTTTTTAACACCCATTTTCTTTCATTTTTTCTCACAAACTTCACACAATTAATTCACCTATCAAATTAAGTTATTTTCACTTCATTTTTTACACACTTATTATTTAATATATCTATTTTGTGAATAATCAAAAAAATCATAAAAAATATTATTTATTTCATGTATTTTTATTAGGTTTAAAATAGTATGTTTTTAAGTGTTTTCTTAAATACTTTAGATATATATATACTTATTTTGTTTTAACCTAATTATTTTGTGGATAATTTTATGATAAAACCCTAATTGTTTAGGTCTTAATTAGGTAAAGAGCTTTATCTTTACCTTAATTAAGTTGACTTTTGTCAATTTTCAAAATTGTTTTCGGTCTCCGATTAAACAAGATGATTAAGGTTTTCAAACAACAAAAACTTACATCATTCCAATCTTCATTTTCACTGCTTCACAAACAGTAAATAATCTCTGGGCCTCTAATAGAGTGTAAGACCCAACACCTTCTTTCTTTTCATAGTTTGTTTTCAAAAACTGTATTTTCAAAATCTTCTTTCTGTTTTCAAAACATTCTTCTGGTATTTGAAGGGCATTATTCCCGGTGAAACTCTTCAGATACCTATGTGACCTTTGTCCATCTTCACTTCTTCTGTTTTCAAAAACCATTAACTGTTTATCATATATATATATATTCAACTGTTATCCATTAATTGCTGGTAAGGCTTTGTACATACTTCTTCAAAGGCCTCCACTCCATCCAGGTTAGGCTTTACAAGCTTTCAATTTACAGTCTTTATTTAAATTACTGTCAAATATAAACTGTGCATATATATTAGTTTAGAACTACGTTTGAGTATAAACCCTAGGACAGTTAAACTATATATATATATTATAGGAATATGACCTAGGATTGAGAATGTCTTCCCGGTGAAGGCTCTTTCCTAATTAGAGATCTGTAGTTCAAACCCCCAAGATGAATTATTCCCGGTGAAACATCTTGGCAAAAACCTTAGAACCCAAAATAGGACACATCCACCCAAAGAGGAATTATTCCCGGTGAAACCTCTTACCCATTTGCTTAAAGCCAAAATAAGTTCAAAACTACATAGCTTTCTCTTGTGCTATAACAAGGACCCTCGATGACCCTCGATTAGCCTCCTCTTGGGCTTTGTACAAGGACCCACAGGCTTCTTAAAAGCATTTCCAGCTTCCTCTTGAGCTTGTATACAAGGACCCATCAGGTTTCTTATAAACATAGGAACAGGTCTTTAGTCACCTTTTAACATACCCTGGTGAGTTTCTTCCAATTAAAACCAGACTTTAAACAAGCTAAGTTTGTCTCAATTTCACATTGAGTACACCTTTTGGAATGAGAGACATGGACAGTCTCTGTCACCCTTATCTTCATCAATCTTCCTTAGCAGAGTCTAGGATCCATGTTTGCTTATCCTCAGCAAGAGTCAGCCTTCATCTTGGGCTTTAAACAAGAAGTCTCCACTAGATAATCTTTCTGCCAATCATTTTAACAAAAACCCCTGGAAAGGGTTAGCCTCCACACATTCTTTCATTTTAACAAAAACCCCTAGAAAGGGTTAGCCTCCATTCATTCTTTCATTTTAACAAAAACCCCTGGAAAGGGTTAGCCTCCACACATTCTTTCATTTTAACAAAAACCCCTGGAAAGGGTTAGCCTCCAAAATCACTTCTTCAAAAACTAAAGATTCATTTCTCTTAGGAGATAATTTCCCCAAAAGAGTCAAAACCCCTGGAAAGGGTTAGCTTCCAAAAAATCATTCTTCTCAAAAGATAAACTCACCAGCTAAGTCAAAACCCCTGGAAAGGGTTAGCTTCCAAAAAATCAGTCTTTTAATAAATAAATCATTCAATAGAGTCAAAATCCAACAAAAATAGTTAGCCTCAACCTTGGGCTTCATACAAGGCACCAAAACAATAAAACTCCCCTGTTAATAGTCAGCCTCAACCTTGGGCATTGTGCAAGGCAGATAATAGAGTCTCCCCAGTGAGTCCTTCATCATTCAGGTAGCCACAACCTTGGGCTTTGTACAAGGCAGATAAACCATATTTCATGTGTCAAAGATTCCTAACATCTAGGATCTTTTCCCCATAAAGTCATCCATACTCAGTTTATTTAAGAGTCCGCCACAACCTTGGGCTTTGTACAAGGCAGAAAATAATATTTCCCCTAGTTAGAGTCAGCCTCAATTCTGGGCTTTGTACAGAACACCAAATAAAATCCATCAAATAAACATTCCCTCAAAAGAGTCAGCCTCAATTCTGGGCTTTGTACAGAACACCAAAAAAACTCCTTAGTTTAATTTCTCCCCAGTAGAGTTATCATTTCAATAAGTCAATAAATCAATCAAAAAGCCTCAAGCTTGGGCCTCATGCAAGCCAGCTAAAGTCAAATCTTTTATACAATAGATAGACATAGCTTATCTCTATAGATAGATATTTTTACTACTCTACCACATTCAAACAAACAAACATTTCAACATTTCAATTTCAATTTCAATTTCAATCAAGTCTCCCATTTAGGATTTTGAAAGGCATGAGGTGGCAGTAAAACCCAGACATGTGGTAACTTTCCCTAATTTGGACGAGCATCTTTCTTTCATTCAAGAGATACTAGCATACTTGCAAACACACAAGTAAGGTCACTCTCTTAATGAAATGAATCCAGTTATTCTGTCACTCTTTCAAAATGTTTGTGGTAGAATAGTACAAATACCTCTCTGTAAAGATGATTTCATGTCTCTTTACTGTAAACAGAGATTTAATTCAAAGCTTCAACCTTGAGCTTCAACCAAGGCACCAAAAAAATAATTAATTTCCCTAGTTAGTTCCCCGAACTACATTAAGCTCTGACTTCCACTAGGGATATGTAGGCATGAGGCTCACAAGGAATCTCAGCGAGCTAATAAAATACCAAAAATAGTCAGTTTGTCTGTCTGTCTGTCTTTTATTTAATTCAATTCCTTCTCCTAATACAAAGGAGAAACTTTCCCAATAATCATTAGCAGCACAAACACATTTAGACACAGAGAAGGTTCCTGTAGAGTACTACAGATATGTAGGGTGTTTAAACACTTCCCTATGTATAACCGACCCCCCGGACTCCAAAATTTCTAGTCTAGGTGAATCCCTGCACTTAGCAAACTCCTAGGGTTTAGTTGAGATCTTTTTTTCCCTTTCCTATTCGTAGGACAAATAAGAAAATTCGTGTGATATCGTAGGAAGAACTGAAATAAAATTCATCCCACCACGGGCGCATTCTCCTTCCAAATTTCGCGTGAAGGGTCTAGCGTGCTGTCCTCCCAAGTGAAACGGGGAGGTAAAAAAAACGACAACCACGGAAAAATGGCGACTCTGCTAGGGATATAAGTGTTAAAAACCTTGGTTTTTCATCCAAACCAATGGTTGACCTATTGCTGGTCCAGCCCCAATGAGGAATTAGGGATGCCAAATTCCCCCTCAAACAAGAGAGGTCCTGCCTAACCTCTGTGTCATTTCATGTGTTTGCTGCATTTATATTTGTTTATCTTGTTTATTCTGTATCGGGAAAGGGCTTGATTCCCCCTTGTGGTGAGAAGTCCTATACCCGGATTTGAGTGCAACATAAGATAGGATGGAGGATGTCTTCCCAGTGAAGACCCTCTAATCTTGGTTTCCAAGTCTACTCTTGGGATTTGCCTGGCTGGTTGTGATTAACTGCGCCACTGCATTCCGAGACTGATTTGTACCAGGAGGACCTAGAAACACATTAACCCCACTTAAAGCCTTTTTTAGGACGTAGAGCGGTGATTATGAAAGTAATTGTCACGCAGATACTACACTCAGAGAAAACTCTCTTATAGATACCAATCAACGTATCTTTAAGGTTGAGCAAAAACTCTGAGACCCCTAGAACCCGTTCTACAGGTACAAAAAAATCCTTATCCTTAGTTTACCATTGGGGCGAGGTTTGCATTTTGACTTCATGACCACTATACCCTTCAACGCCATGTTTGTTTAAAACTCTTGTGTGTGCATTCATGCATTCATGCATCATTCATTAATAATTAAAACAAAAAAGAGTCTTTTTCGAGTCGTTTTTCAAGGAAACCAAATAACGAACGTTTTGAACTTCAGAGAAAGAGAGAAACGGAGAAAGGACTTAAGGATCTATACCATGGATTATGGGAGAAAGAGAGCTAGGAAATACACCTTCAAGATTCCCCAGGTCGAGGAACTGGGAAAGCTCGGAAAACTGGTGGTCAACCCCCAGGCTTTCAAGGAGAAGTATGGAAAACTTCTGCCTTTGCTCAATACCAACATTGTGGATGGGATCCTTCCCACCTTGGTACAGTTTTACGATCCAACGTATCACTGCTTCACCTTTCCAGATTATCAGCTCATGCCTACGTTGGAGGAATACTCTCGTCTGATTGGAATACCCGTGTACGCGTAAGATCCGTACTCCGGTTTGGAAAAGAATCCTGACGACATTATCATTGCTGCAACTACTCCTTTGAACGTAGTCGACATCAGAACTCATATGGTGAGTAGAGGAGGAATTCAAGGATTGCCCTCCAAATTCCTGTTTGATCAAGCTCGGTACTTCGTCAGCATCCAAGATATGAGCGCTTTTGAGGAAATCTTGGCTTTGCTTATCTACGGATTGTTTTTGTTCCCTAACATTAACGATTTCGTCGACATCAACGCAATTAAGATCTTCTTAATTGGAAATCCAGTTCCAACCTTGCTTGCGGATGCTTATCACTCTGTGCATTCAAGAAACCTGCAGCGAGGAGGATTAATCACATGCTGCGTACCATTGTTATACGAATGGTTCGTCTTGCACCTGCCAAAGTCTAGCACTTTCTGGAATATGAGGGATGGCCTTTACTGGTCACAGAAAATCATGTCTCTCACTCATACGGACATTGAGTGGTGTAGTCTTGACAACGACGAAACCAAGATCATCTTCAGTTGCGGAAGTTTTCCCAACATACCCCTTATTGGAACTAAGGGAGGAATCAGTTACAATCCAGCTTTAGCCCGTCGTCAATACGGCTATCCCATGAAAAACATTCCAAGTAACATCCAATTGGAGGGTCTGTTCTTCGAGAACATCGACGATCATGGTAACATGCTGAAGAAGGAAATTGTCCAAGCCTGGCGTCTTGTACACAGCAAAGGGAGAAGATTGTTAGGAAAACATCTTTGCATCTCCCTGGATCCTTACCTTCAATGGGTACGCGTCAGAGCATTCAAGCTCAGGATGCCATATCAGCATCAACAACCTATTCCCCTAAGGGAACCAATTTACCTTTTCTCCACCGATGTTGAAAAACTGCAAGCGACATTAAACAAGGTATGCCAAGAAAGGAATGCTTGGAGGAACAAGTATCGAATCGTCAACACGGAAAACGTTGAGATTCATAACATCCTAAGAAGGAAGGATGAGTCACTTGAAGTGCTTGATCGACAAGTGTCACAAACGTCACTTTCTCATCATATCCCTCCTGCTTCCTGGATCATCGATCAACTCACGTCAGAGAATGCTCAGCTCAAGAAACAGAAGAAGATGTTAGAACGTGAAGTCGGCTCTTCGTCAAAGTTTTAGAGTCCTTTCTCTCAGTTTCTCTGTATTTCCCTTTTCAAAATGTGTAAAAAACGGCGTTTTCGCTTAATTAATAAAAGTTTGATGTTTCATAACGTAATTATGGTGTTTCCATGAAAAATAATAACTTAATTGCATATCATACATCGCTTTAGTCGTACGCACTGACACGAGAATTGTCGCGGATCTAATAGTCACTTTCCTTTCTCCAGAAAGAGAGGAGGAGAAGGAGGTGAACCAAGACTTTCAAGCTGTCTCATCCATACAACACTCGTTCAAGTCGCAAGAAAAGAATGGAAGACTTTGAGCAAGAGAATGGAGAACTCAGAGAAGAGATTAATACTCTCAAAGGTACTGTTGAAAGACTCAATAGCATGGTAGAAGCCCTGGTAGTTGCACAGAATCGACCAACGCCAGAAGAACCACAAAGGACTGTGGTTTCCGAGATTGTTTCTACTCCTATTCCTCAGTATGCCATGCCACCCAACCAACCTTGGGGCATGCCATATAACTTTATTTCAGAAGGGTACATACCCCCAGTTTCTGAAGTTCCAATAGCTACAATGGAGATGCAACCGCCGGAGGGTTACAAACCTCTGGAAATTGAAGTTCCAAGAGCAACGACAATGGGTTTCGCACAACAGAATGCTGAGATTCCAAGATCTGCTGTCATGGCTTCTCCACAGCCCATTATGCATACTTTTCCTCCACAGGGCGGACAAGTATATCATCACGCTCCCAGTGAGGACGCTGGCGTGTATGAAAGATTGGAAGAGTTCCAGGAACAGTTTCTGCAAATGCAGAAGGAACTCAAGACTCTTCGAGGACAAGATCTATTTGGAAAGAATGCTGCAGACCTCTGTCTGGTTCCAAATGTTAAGATTCCTCACAAATTCAAAGTACCAGATTTCGAGAAGTACAAAGGGAATTCATGCCCACAAAGTCACCTCGTAATGTACGCTCGAAGAATGTCAACTCATACTGATAATCAACAATTACTCATTCACTATTTCAAGACAGCCTGACAGGTGCTGCACTCAAATGGTACATGAACTTGGACAGTTCAGAGATTCGTACTTTTCGAGACCTCGGAGAGGCCTTCGTCAAACAATATAAGTACAATCTGGATATGGCTCCCGACAGAGATCAACTTCGGGCCATGACTCAAAAGGATAGAGAAAGCTTCAAGGAATACGCTCAGAGATGGCGTGAAGTTGCTGCACAAATCTGTCCACCACTTGAAGAGAAAGAAATGACAAAAATCTATCTCAAAACTTTGAGTCCATTTTACTACGGACGAATGGTTGCAAGTGCACCAAGTGACTTTACCGAGATGGTAAACATGGGTGTACGTTTAGAAGAAGCAGTTCGGGAAGGACGCTTGAACAAAGAACCAGAATCTTCTATTGGTCCAATGAAGTATGGAAGTTCTTTCCAGAAGAAAAAGGATCAAGATGTCAGCAATGTCTTGCACAAAATCAAGAAGAAATTCCAACCTCAAGTTGCAACAATAACTCCGGTTGTTAACTCAGCACCAGCTTATCAACCTCAGGTCTCGCAACAACAAATTCAACAAAGGTCGCAGCAACCTCAGCAGCAGGTTCGACCTCCAAATTACAACAATCGGGCTCCAAGGTATCATGCCTTTGACCCAGTACCAATGCCGTATGCGGAATTATTTCCAACATTACTGGCAAAAGGACTCATTCAGACAAGGAGTCCTCCAAATCCTACAAACAGTTCCTCACCATGGTATAAGGCTGACCAATCTTGTCCCTATCATCAGGGGGCACCAGGTCACAATATTGAGAACTGTTTCCCTTTCAAGATTGACGTCCAACGATTAGTGAAGAGCGAAATGCTATCCTTCAAAGATACTAGTCCAAACGTCCAAGCAAATCCTTTGCCGCAGCATAAAGAAGCTTCAGTGAATTGGATAGATCAATACCCTAACGTCATTCAAATCTACGACATTTGTCAGATAGGGGAAAATCTTGTCAAGATGCACGCTAAACAAGCTGGGTACGGCCATGTACCACCTCACAACTACTTCACATGTGAAATTTGTCCAAAGAATAATCAAGGATGTGCCGTAGTTCAAGCTGCATTACAAGAACAAATGGACTTAGGATGGATTCAACATATCCGAGTCAGAATTGAACATGACATCAACATGGTTCAAGGATGTCCAGGAGAATACAAAATCTACAAAGTTGAAGATCTTGAAGGATCGGTAGTCAGGTTCCATAAAACTTTAAATGGACTTGCCTACTTTGGAACAGATTTCCACGCTTACAGTAGATGCAGAATTTGTCGAAGAAATTCACAAGGATGTTTGCGTGTTCGCAATGACATTCAAAAGCTGATGGATGACAATACCATTAATGTTCTTGCCAACAGAGAAGATGACGAAGTCTTTACCGTATCTCCTCAAATTAATTAAGTTGAACCAATGCAAGTTAAGTATGATAGCAGGAAGACAGCAGTTGCTCCACTAGTCATCTACTTACCAGGTCCTGTACCGTATGAGTCCAGCAAGGCTATACCATACAAGTACAATGCTACATTCATTGAAAATGGTAAGGAAACACCATTACCGTCTGTTGTCAACATTGCTGACATTAGTCGAGTCACCAGAAGTGGACGAGTCTTCAACAGAACAACAGAAAATGTGGAGAAACCTTTGGAAGAAGTACCACATAGGCAAGACAATCATCCGACCAATGCTGTTCAAGCGAAAGAAAATGATGAGATCTTGAAGTTAATCCAGAGGAGTGAATACAACATTGTGGATCAATTACTACATATTGCGTCTAGGATTTCTGTCCTTTCCCTAATATTGAGTTCTGAAGCTCATAGGGAAGCTCTACAGAAAGTTTTGGAACAAGCTTTTGTAGAACCTGGCGTTACAATAAGCCAATTCAACAACATCGTTGCCAACATCTCCGCCGGAACTAACCTAAGTTTCTGTGACGAAGATCTTCCTGAAGAAGGAGTAGACCACAATCTTCCACTTCACATCTCAGTTGGCTGCATGGGTGATGTTCTCACAGGAGTCCTAATAAACAATGGATCCTCTCTCAACGTTATGCCGAAATCAACATTGTCAAGATTATCTTTCGAAGATTACCCTCTAAGAAAAAGTCATGTCATCGTCAAAGCATTTGATGGATCAAGAAAGTCAGTTTTCGGAGAAGTGGATCTTCCCATAACTATTGGACCTCATACGTTCAAAATCACTTTCCAAGTTATGGATATTCCAGTACAATACAGTTGTTTGCTAGGTCGCCCGTGGATTCATGAGGCTGGGGCAATTACTTCAACACTTCATCAGAAACCGAAGTTCATAAGAAATGACAAATTGATAACCGTATGTGGAGAACGAGCTCTGATCGTCAGCAACCTGTCGTCATTCTCCGATATAGAACCAAAAGAAGTTGTTGGAACTAAATTCCAAGCAATTTCCTTGGACAAAGGAAAGGAGAAAGCAGCGTCTATTTCTTCCTACAGAGATGCAATCCAAGTTGTAAAGGATGGCACTACCAGTGGTTGGGGGCACATTAATATTCCTACCAACAACAAGAACAGAACAGGAGTTGGATTCTTTCCAACATCATCAAAGACTATTCCAGGAATTGAGGTAGTTCTTCCAATTTAAGAAACTTTCCGCAGCGGAGGTTTTCTTCAACCTGTTCAATAAACAGTCAATACCATCGGTACGGAAAACACCGATGAAGAGGAATGGCTATCCTATCTTAACAAAGCAGGATACATATCCCTATCAGAGTCTGAATCACCTTGCTGTTATCCGACTAAGGGATCTGAAAGTAAGACTCGACCAAGCAGTGATGAAGCTACTAACAGCTTCACCACCAGAAGTCATGGTTCATCAGAAGAAGTTCCTCCTATCCCCGAAGAAACCTGGGATACATTAGGAGAACCAAGCGGAAAATTCGACTACATGGTGAAATACTCCGCTCCTGAAAGCTCAAAAACCTCTTTGGAAGATATTGTTCCAGCTGGATGGAACATTGATCACGAGTACCTCTCTCAGCCAAAAGAGATGTATAACCCTTGCTATTCATCATCAGCATCTGGTGAAGTCATCATTGAGGATTATATCCCCAAATCACCTTCCGAGGCTATGGATCTAGAGTATACATACCTGGTTAATGCCATCTTGGGAGAAGAGCAAGACCAAAATACAAAAGAGGATGATCTCGAAAGTGTCTCCGACAACGATTCTCTCCATTCAGAAGATTGGAAGTTTCCTCAAAAGAAAGTTCGACATACTCCACTTGGAAATGGGTATGCTCACACTGCTCAGTCTGCTGAAGTAGAAGAAGATCGTCTGAGTGTTGCAAAGACAGTGGTTGGTAAATCAAGACCTACCACAGGCCAGCTTAAGCCTAAGGTTCCAGATTACTTAGTGCACAATGGGGTTCGCCACTACTGGACAGCTGTTGAAGTTACAACTGTTGTTCGCACTCCTAAGTAGGAACTTTCACCGTTATTTTGTCCTCTCACCATAGCCCAGGGTGAAGAGATGTTTCATAGGGCTTTGCATTTTACTATTTCTTAGGAAAATGTCCCTCTTTGCTTCGCCCAAAGCAATAGAGTTTTGTTTTATAGGGTCTTTGTTTCAAGAAATGACTGTCAATAAATAAAAATGTCATTTTGTTCCATCGTTAGTTTTTCCTTTTCTTTTTTTCGGAAATTGGTAATCCAAAAAAACACCTTAAAAAACATCAAAAATTTCATTAACTGCATACACCGAGTCTTCCCTCGTTGTCTAAATAAAATTTATCACACATATGCAGATTAATCATAAAATACCCCGTTGAAACGTGCGATCGTATGACTTCTCCAAGCTTTGAGTTTCCTGTATTCGAGGCAGAGGAAGAAGAAGACGAAGAAATATCAAAGGAAATTTCACGATTACTTCAACAAAAGGAAGAGGCCATTCAGCCATACAATGAGCCTCTAGAGATCATTAACCTTGGTTCCGATGGAAACAGAAAAGATGTTAAGATTGGAGCTTCGCTCAGTTCAGAGATCAGAGAGAATTTGATACAACTACTCAAAGAATTCTCAGATGTCTTCGCTTGGTCTTATCAAGATATGCCAGGGTTGGATACCAGTATAGTGGAGCATCACTTGCCATTAAAAGCATAATGCCCTCCGGTCAAGCAAAAATTAAGAAGAACTCATCCGGAGATGGCCATGAAAATCAAAGAGGAAGTTCAAAAGCAGATCAACGCAGGTTTCCTCGTCACTTCAGAATACCCTCAGTGGTTAGCTAACATTGTTCCCGTTCCTAAGAAAGACGGAAAAGTCCGCATGTGCGTCGACTACAGAGATTTGAACAAAGCTAGCCCTAAGGATGATTTTCCTTTACCACATATTGATATGTTGGTAGACAGTACAGCAAAATCCAAAGTTTTCTCATTCATGGACGGATTTTCAGGATACAACCAAATCAAAATGGCACCTCAAGACATGGAGAAAACAGCTTTTATCACCCCCTGGGGCACGTTCTGCTATCGTGTTATGCCTTTTGGACTAAAGAATGCAGGGGCAACTTATCAAAGGGCCATGACTACGCTTTTCCACGACATGATGCATAAAGAAGTGGAAGTCTATGTGGACGACATGATTGCCAAATCAGAAAATGAAGAAGATCACATACAGAATCTGACAAAGTTATTTCAACGCTTACGGAAGTTTCAGCTTCGCCTGAACCCCAACAAGTGTACCTTTGGTGTCTACTCAGGAAAACACCTTGGTTTCATCGTCAGCAAACGAGGAATTGAAGTAGATCCAGACAAAGTCAAGGCAATTCAAGAAATGCCTTCACCCAGAACCGAGAAACAAGTTAGAGGATTTCTTGGACGTCTAAACTACATCTCGAGATTCATATATCTCATGACTGCAACTTGCGCTCCTATTTTCAAACTTCTACGGAAAAATCAAAGTTGCGTCTGGACAGACGATTGTCAGAAAGCGTTCGAGAGCATTAAAGAATATCTACTCGAACCACCCATTTTGTCTCCTCCAGTGGAAGGAAGACCTTTGATAATATACTTAACCGTCTTAGAAGATTCCATGGGTTGTGTCCTTGGACAGCAAGACGAGACGAGAAGAAAAGAGCATGCCATTTACTACCTAAGCAAGAAATTCACTGACTGTGAATCCCGCTACTCCATGCTCGAGAAGACGTGTTGTACTTTGGCCTGGGCTGCCAAGCGTCTCCGCCAGTACATGATTCGACATACTACTTGTTTGATCTCTCATATGGATCCAATCAAGTACATCTTTGAGAAGCCTGCCTTAACTGGGAGAATTGCCCGTTGGCAGATGTTGTTATCAGAATATGACATTGAGTATCACGCACAGAAAGCCGTGAAAGGAAGCATCCTAGCTGAGCACTTGGCTCACCACCCACTCAATGGTCATGAATCAACCAGTTTCGACTTTCCAGACGAGGACGTCATGTACCTCAAGATGAAAGATTACGATGAGCCACTACCAGACGAAGGACCTGAGATAGGATCCTAGTGGGGCTTAATCTTTGACGGAGCTGTCAATGCTTATGGACGGGGAATTGGGGCAATCATTGTTACTCCTCAGGGTACCCATATTCCATTTACTGCCAGATTAACTTTCAAGTGCACAAACAATGAGGCCGAATATGAAGCTTGCATCATGGGTCTCGAAGAAGCCGTGGATCTAAGAATCAAACACATAGATGTATACGGAGATTCTGCTTTGGTCATCAATCAAATCAAAGGAGAATGGGAAACACGCCAACCAGGGCTAATTCCTTACAAAGACTACGCGAGAAGATTGTTACCATTTTTCGACAGGGTAGATTTTCATCACATTCCTCGTGAAGAAAACAACTTGGCTGATACATTAGCCACACTCTCTTCCATGATTAGGATAAATCATTGGAATGACATTCCTCAGATCGATGTTATGCGCCTGGATAGGCCCGCTCATGTTTTCACAGTAAGAGCAATCATCGACGACAAACCGTGGTATCACGACATCAAGAACTTTCTTCAAAAGCAAGAGTACCCTCTTGGGGCGTCAAAGAAAGATAGAAAGACTTTGAGAAGGTTAGCTTGTAGATTCTTCCTGAATGAAGATGTTCTGTACAAGAGAAACTTCGACATGGTTCTGCTCAGATGCGTTGACAGAAAAGAAGCAGAAGTACTCATGAGAGAAATACATGAAGGTTCCTTTGGTACTCACACCAATGGACATACCATGACAAGGAAAATACTGAGAGCAGGATATTATTGGTTGACGATGGAGTCAGATTGCTACCAGTACGCAAAGAGGTGTCACAAATGTCAGATCTACGCCGATAGAATTCATGTGCCACCATCTCTTCTCAACATACTCTCTTCCCCTTGGCCTTTCTCCATGTGGGGAATCGACATGATTGGAATGATCGAACCAAAAGCGTCCAACGGACATCGCTTCATCTTGGTAGCTATAGACTATTTCACCAAATGGGTTGAAGCAACTTCATATGCAAACGTTACAAGACAAGTTGTCGTCAGGTTTATCAAGAATCACATCATCTGTCGCTATGGCATTCCTAGCAAGATAATCACTGACAATGGGTCAAATTTGAATAACAAAATGATGAAGGAGCTTTGTGAAGAATTCAGGATTGAACATCACAACTCATCTCCTTACAGACCAAAGATGAATGGAGCTGTAGAAGCAGCTAACAAAAACATCAAGAAAATCGTTCAGAAGATGGTCATCACTTACAAAGATTGGCATGAAATGCTCCCGTATGCTCTTCATGGTTACCGTACATCAGTACGTACTTCGACTGGAGCAACTCCTTTCTCCCTTGTATATGGCATGGAGGCAGTCCTACCTATAGAGGTTGAGATTCCATCAATGAGAGTCTTGATGGAGGCGAAATTAACAGAGGCCGAGTGGTGTCAAAGCAGATTTGATGAATTGAACTTAATCGAAGAAAAGCGCATGACAGCTTTATGCCACGGTAAGCTATATCAACAAAGAATGAAGAAAGCTTTCGACAAAAAGGTTCGACCTCGCACAATCAAAGAAGGCGACCTTGTACTCAAAAAGATTCAATCTTTTCTCACAGATTCAAGAGGGAAATGGACTCCCAATTATGACGGCCCCTACGTGGTCAAGAGAGCTTTCTCAGGAGGAGCCTTAATACTCACGACTATGGATGGAGAAGAATTCACCCGTCCTGTGAACGTCGACGCAGTCAAGAAATACTTCGCCTAAATAATCAAAAGAACAGCTCGCTAAGTTGAAAACTCGCAAAGAGCAGCTTAGGCAAAAAAGAGCGTCTCGGTGAATCGAAAACCCGAAAGGGCGATTCAGGCAAAAGTTAGAGACATAAAAAAATACTAAATAATCAATCCCGGTAGACTTAAAACCCGAAAGGGGTAGTTTACGCAAAAGTTAGGGATATATGGAAAGTAACTGTGTTCAGGACAAACTTGATCATCAAAAAATCCATAGCGGAGTATTCATCAGCAGTAGGTCATCTTCTACGAAGCACGAATACAGCGCAACTCAGAGTGGAAGGGAAAGATAACGGTCGTCACGTTTCATCGTAGCCCTTTTCCCAAAAAATTACCAATTTCCAACTTTGTAAATACTCCATGGAATCAAGCATTTGGCTGATTACCATTCCATAAATAATAATTTGAGCCTTGTGCTTTTTCTTTGCAAATCTAGTCTTATTCAGTTTCTTGAAATGCATTTTTAGTTTAAACAGTCATTTTCTTGAAACAAATGTTTTCATAAAATAAAATGAATTTACTTGCAAAAATAAAGGTGAAATTTCTTCCTAAGGTTTACAAACAATAGGAAGAATGCAAACAGTTGCTCCGAGAACGGTTGAGACTCCGGGAACCAAGATTTCCCCATGAGGTCGCTTTGCGAACATCTCCCGATGACGGATCTTCACTTCAATTCATATTACTCATTTCGGACAGCGGACAACTGATAACCAGGTATTCCCAACAGAGTTCGAGCTACAAGAAGAAGACATCTTCTGATCAACAAGATTCAAGTCGTATCATAGGATTTTACATCCGCGACAATTCTATTCACATTCACTTTACATTTTATATTTGTCATAATATTCATGCATACATAGTCGATTCAGGCTTTGATCATGTGAATGCCCGAGTCATTAAGGTATGAACTCAAGTTTCCCCTGCAAGTTATGGAGGAACTTTTTCCTTCAAGACGACAGTTCATACGCAAGGATCTCCCCAAGCAAGTCAACAAATGGCAATCTCCTCTAAAGAGATAGTTTGTTCACTTTTGGAGTTCCTCAGCCGAGATTCTCCCGCAGAGCGACGCTCGACAATCTTCTTCAAATAAGATAGTCTATTTCGCATTTTGGAATTCCCTACAGGGTCGATGAGCGGTTCTCTTCTCCAAGTAGTGTGGATTCCCTGACATAATTGACAAGTGTTAGTTTTTCCTCCTGGAAAACAGTTTGGTATTTCCCCAGCAGGGTCAAGAGATGCCACTTTTCGTCAAAGAAAATATTTCAAAATCTCCCAGCAGGTCGACAAATGATTCCCCAGCGGAGTCAGTGAATGGCAGTCTCTTTCGGCAAAAGACAATTCGCTCACTTTTTCGGGCAAAAATAACGAATGGCAGCCTTCTTCATGAAGACAGTTCGTTTCGCTTAAAGATTCCTCAACAAAGTCAGCAAATGGCAGTCTCTTTCAGCAGAAGACAGTTTGCTCACTTTCTTTCACGACAGGGTCAACAAATGGCAGTCTCTCCCAGTAGAAGACAGTTTGTTCCCCTAGCAATCAACAAATGGCAGTCTCTCCCAGTAGAAGACAGTTTGTTCCCCTAGCAATCAACAAATGGCAGTCTCTCCCAGTAGAAGACAGTTTGTTCCCCTAGCAATTGGCAAATGGCAGTCTTTCCCCAAGGAAAGACAGTTTGTCTGTTAAATACTCAAGAAATCGACGAAAGGCAGTTTTTTCAAACAGTTTGTCTGTTTCTGGGATGTTTCATCCCCTTCAGAGTTGACAAATGGCAGTTTTCCTCCTAGAAAAACAGTTTGTTAATTCCCCTCGGAGTCGACAAATGGCAGTTTTCCTCTTAGGAAAACAGTTTGTTGATTCCCCGGCATGAGTCGACAAATGGCAGTTTTTCCTCTTAGGAAAACAGTTTGTTGATTCCCTGGCATAAGTCGGTGAATGTTAGTTTTCACCCCGAAAACAGTTCGTCCGCCTTCAAGCAAAGTCATTAGCCCCTCAAAAGATCATGAGGCCATATGACATTCTTTCAAAGACGTCAAGTCAAAAGGGAAGATGGTGAAGTTTCTCTACTACCATCAAATGGCGTCTCATCTCCAAGTGCTGATGAGAAGTTTGATGAGGAAACAAACCTTTGAAGTTTCTTTACTACCATCAAATGGCGTCTCATCTCCAAGTGCTGATGAGAAGTTTGATGAGGAAACAAACCTTTGAAGTTTCTTTACTACCATTAAATGGCATCTCATCTCCAAGTGCTGATGAGAAGTTTGATGAGGAAACAAATCTTTGGAAATTTTCTCTTTATCTGAGATATTGTCCAAACACGACTGAGACCAGTTTCGAGATATGGACATCCAAAACAAGGGGGAGGTTGTTTACCTTTTTCTAAGTGTCAACACTTAGTTAAAGAAGATGGATTGTACATCCTACACTGCCATCCATTCGCCAGAGTCCACATCAAGTATTTCTACAGGAGTTTGTCTCCTCATCCCCCGCCAAGTGCGACAACAGGATCAAGTCATGCAAGGATTTTATCAATTACAACATCTCAGGAGCGTCCAAAATTCGGGCATTCTTTGATATTTAAGTCTCTTTCACGCAGGAGAGATCGAGATATCAATCTCTCTCCCTCCAGATAAAAGAAACTTAAATAGGGGCATTTGTCATACCCTAATTTTTGACCCCCCTGAGATGACATATCTTCAGGATTTTCATCAGGTCAAAGCAAGTACCCAGAGCAGTCACTTCTTCATCTGCCATTTAATCGAGGATGTTCAAAGACAAGAAAACTCAGGCAAAGGATCAATCAGTAGAAGGATTAGTCTCTAACATAATCATAGGACTCAAGAGCTTCATTTTTTCACCTATGATTGATTAGACACCCAGTCCTCTGAGTACAGATTTACTCAGGTCACTAGACTAGGGTTTTTGAGCCTATCAAGGACTAAAATCAGGGATCACCTTTGGGAAACCCTAAAAAGCCCCAGGGGATCATTCAAAGACATCAATCATCTTCAAATAGCTCATATGACAAGATCCACTGGACATCACACCTCAATTCAAAGTCTACAGTCATTATTTTCATATGGTCGACAATTAGGGTTTTTGACCTAATTCACCAGGATAGTTGACTTTTAATCAGAGGCATGGATCCAAAACTCAAGACATGATTCAAGAACCTCTACTACCTCAATATAACCCATTTACATCACTCATTTGAGGAGAAGATCTTGATTCTACACAAAAGTCCAAATTTTCACTTTATTAGGAAAAAGTCAACTGTATGGGTTCACCTTTGACTTTTAAGATTTTTGGTCAAAACATGACTTTCAAAGATCAATATCATCAATATATGGATATTAAAGTCATTTGACCAAAGAAATTCAAAGAGATTCACCAAGGAGCGAAAAGTCGGGAATTAGGGTTTTTGGGGGCATTGTGGGAACTCAAAATTTCACCTACACAACTCAAAAAACTACCAACATGAAAGTTGTAGATCTTGCAAAACAAAACAACATCTTACATAGGAACGTTTTTCAAAAGATCAACCATTTAAGAGTTTTGGAATTTTGAAGCTTTAGGTTATAAAAACTTAGAAATTTTTCTAAGTGTTTTTAACCTAGTTTTCATCCAACTTTGGGCTCATTTTTCACAAATTTCCCAAATGATTCTGAAGGAACCATAAACTAATGATTTGAAGTAGATGTTTAGGGCTTTCCAAATTGTGTTCAACCTTCTCCAAATTCATTTTGAGCTAAGAGTTATGCTTGTTCAAAGTTGGCCTCATGAAGTGAAATTATAGGTCATGCCTCATTTTTGAACTTTGAAATTTTGTGCACATGACCTCATTTATGGATGCTACACGACCCATACCACATCTGAAAACATGCCATGCATTCATTTTCACCATAGCATAAGAATTGAGGAAGATTCCCAAAACAAGAACATGTGATTATGTAATGATTACATTTGGGAATTTATGGCAAATTGATGAATCACCCAAGGAATCTTCTCACCAACCAATTAGAGCTCATTTCTGTCTCAGAATTGTCCCCTAAGATCAAGCAAAATCGAGGGCTAGAGGATTGATCAAATGGAATCAAAATTCTCATCATTGCATAAGAGATATTTGCAAACTTCCTTCATGGCCAAGAAAACCAAATCAACCTCACTAAGCAAGCTCACTCCTCTGCAACTATACTGAACCATTTGCCTATAAATAGGAGAGCATACCTCAGTAGAAAAACACACCAAAGCAACAGAATTCTTGCTTTCTCTTTTCTTTCTTCATACTTAGTTTTTTCAAAGGTCCTTTGGCAAGAAGACTCAGATTCTTCAAACCAAAGCTCTCTCTTTGAAAATAAGTATTCAAACACATTGAGGGAGGCATTTAGAGGTGATCCAAACCTCTGGAACACTTCTGGGCATGGAGAATCATCATCTTCACCTCTCATTTGGAGCACTTGCAGTTGGAGGACCACAGAACAATTCAGGAGGTTCCAAGCAAGGTTAGGCATCCAGGCACGTTCCTCAGATCATAGTGAAGCTGTTCAAATGGCTGCAGCTCATCTGTAACTCCAGATTCATCATCCTTGATGTTCACTTGAAGCTCAAATCGAAGGAGTCGAGTAGAGCAATTCAGAAGGTTTGAGGACACAACAAGCATCCAGTTAGCATCACTGAGTCCCAAGGAAGCTTTTGGGATCATTCATACAAGCCCAGGTGCTCTCTATCATCCTCACGACCTCCATTTTCAGAGGTAAGTTTCTAAACTCCATCTCTTTAATTTAAGCACTCTTTGTGATAAAACTCGATTCTATCTTGTTCAGCATCATCAGAGGATTGAAAACCCTCTATCATCATTCATTTATCTTTCAGTATAGTCATTTAATTTGATTTTCAAATTTTAGGGTTCTTCACGTTTTTTAGTAAATTAGTTAGATGTAGTTAATATAAATTTGTGTTAGTTACATATTTAGAATCGTGAGTGAGTTTAGAACAAGTTTCATGTTTACACCTGGGCCATTGGTTGAGATTTGAGAGAATCAGAATTTCAAAAATGTTGGAGCTTGAGGTTGAAGACGAAGATGGAGGGTGGCGCCATTTTTCAAATCTCTGAACAGAGTTTATTTTATATTTAATGATATGTGTTTCATAAACGAATGAATAACTTTCCCCAGTGGTCACACATGCGCTCTTAGTCTCCTTATGCCCAAGGTCTGAGGTTCGAATCCCCCTCGCCTCAGACCTTTTGATTTTATTTTCTTTTTTGCTTCTATACACTTGAACACTATATGAATTGCATTGAAACCAGCTTACTATCACCACACGCGCGTTGGCTCAGTGGTGTTTGTTTTGAGTGTGTGACCTAGAGGGCGTGGGTTCAAATCCTCCAAGGGCCAAACTATTTTTTTAACACCCATTTTCTTTCATTTTTTCTCACAAACTTCACACAATTAATTCACCTATCAAATTAAGTTATTTTCACTTCATTTTTTACACACTTATTATTTAATATATCTATTTTGTGAATAATCAAAAAAATCATAAAAAATATTATTTATTTCATGTATTTTTATTAGGTTTAAAATAGTATGTTTTTAAGTGTTTTCTTAAATACTTTAGATATATATATACTTATTTTGTTTTAACCTAATTATTTTGTGGATAATTTTATGATAAAACCCTAATTGTTTAGGTCTTAATTAGGTAAAGAGCTTTATCTTTACCTTAATTAAGTTGACTTTTGTCAATTTTCAAAATTGTTTTCGGTCTCCGATTAAACAAGATGATTAAGGTTTTCAAACAACAAAAACTTACATCATTCCAATCTTCATTTTCACTGCTTCACAAACAGTAAATAATCTCTGGGCCTCTAATAGAGTGTAAGACCCAACACCTTCTTTCTTTTCATAGTTTGTTTTCAAAAACTGTATTTTCAAAATCTTCTTTCTGTTTTCAAAACATTCTTCTGGTATTTGAAGGGCATTATTCCCGGTGAAACTCTTCAGATACCTATGTGACCTTTGTCCATCTTCACTTCTTCTGTTTTCAAAAACCATTAACTGTTTATCATATATATATATATATATTCAACTGTTATCCATTAATTGCTGGTAAGGCTTTGTACATACTTCTTCAAAGGCCTCCACTCCATCCAGGTTAGGCTTTACAAGCTTTCAATTTACAGTCTTTATTTAAATTACTGTCAAATATAAACTGTGCATATATATTAGTTTAGAACTACGTTTGAGTATAAACCCTAGGACAGTTAAACTATATATATATATTATAGGAATATGACCTAGGATTGAGAATGTCTTCCCGGTGAAGGCTCTTTCCTAATTAGAGATCTGTAGTTCAAACCCCCAAGATGAATTATTCCCGGTGAAACATCTTGGCAAAAACCTTAGAACCCAAAATAGGACACATCCACCCAAAGAGGAATTATTCCCGGTGAAACCTCTTACCCATTTGCTTAAAGCCAAAATAAGTTCAAAACTACATAGCTTTCTCTTGTGCTATAACAAGGACCCTCGATGACCCTCGATTAGCCTCCTCTTGGGCTTTGTACAAGGACCCACAGGCTTCTTAAAAGCATTTCCAGCTTCCTCTTGAGCTTGTATACAAGGACCCATCAGGTTTCTTATAAACATAGGAACAGGTCTTTAGTCACCTTTTAACATACCCTGGTGAGTTTCTTCCAATTAAAACCAGACTTTAAACAAGCTAAGTTTGTCTCAATTTCACATTGAGTACACCTTTTGGAATGAGAGACATGGACAGTCTCTGTCACCCTTATCTTCATCAATCTTCCTTAGCAGAGTCTAGGATCCATGTTTGCTTATCCTCAGCAAGAGTCAGCCTTCATCTTGGGCTTTAAACAAGAAGTCTCCACTAGATAATCTTTCTGCCAATCATTTTAACAAAAACCCCTGGAAAGGGTTAGCCTCCACACATTCTTTCATTTTAACAAAAACCCCTAGAAAGGGTTAGCCTCCATTCATTCTTTCATTTTAACAAAAACCCCTGGAAAGGGTTAGCCTCCACACATTCTTTCATTTTAACAAAAACCCCTGGAAAGGGTTAGCCTCCAAAATCACTTCTTCAAAAACTAAAGATTCATTTCTCTTAGGAGATAATTTCCCCAAAAGAGTCAAAACCCCTGGAAAGGGTTAGCTTCCAAAAAATCATTCTTCTCAAAAGATAAACTCACCAGCTAAGTCAAAACCCCTGGAAAGGGTTAGCTTCCAAAAAATCAGTCTTTTAATAAATAAATCCTTCAATAGAGTCAAAATCCAACAAAAATAGTTAGCCTCAACCTTGGGCTTCATACAAGGCACCAAAACAATAAAACTCCCCTGTTAATAGTCAGCCTCAACCTTGGGCATTGTGCAAGGCAGATAATAGAGTCTCCCCAGTGAGTCCTTCATCATTCAGGTACCCACAACCTTGGGCTTTGTACAAGGCAGATAAACCATATTTCATGTGTCAAAGATTCCTAACATCTAGGATCTTTTCCCCATAAAGTCATCCATACTCAGTTTATTTAAGAGTCCGCCACAACCTTGGGCTTTGTACAAGGCAGAAAATAATATTTCCCCTAGTTAGAGTCAGCCTCAATTCTGGGCTTTGTACAGAACACCAAATAAAATCCATCAAATAAACATTCCCTCAAAAGAGTCAGCCTCAATTCTGGGCTTTGTACAGAACACCAAAAAAACTCCTTAGTTTAATTTCTCCCCAGTAGAGTTATCATTTCAATAAGTCAATAAATCAATCAAAAAGCCTCAAGCTTGGGCCTCATGCAAGCCAGCTAAAGTCAAATCTTTTATACAATAGATAGACATAGCTTATCTCTATAGATAGATATTTTTACTACTCTACCACATTCAAACAAACAAACATTTCAACATTTCAATTTCAATTTCAATTTCAATCAAGTCTCCCATTTAGGATTTTAAAAGGCATGAGCTGGCAGTAAAACCCAGACATGTGGTAACTTTCCCTAATTTGGACGAGCATCTTTCTTTCATTCAAGAGATACTAGCATACTTGCAAACACACAAGTAAGGTCACTCTCTTAATGAAATGAATCCAGTTATTCTGTCACTCATTCAAAATGTTTGTGGTAGAATAGTACAAATACCTCTCTGTAAAGATGATTTCATGTCTCTTTACTGTAAACAGAGATTTAATTCAAAGCTTCAACCTTGAGCTTCAAGCAAGGCACCAAAAAAATAATTAATTTCCCTAGTTAGTTCCCCGAACTACATTAAGCTCTGACTTCCACTAGGGATATGTAGGCATGAGGTTCACAAGGAATCTCAGCGAGCTAATAAAATACCAAAAATAGTCAGTTTGTATGTCTGTCTGTCTTTTATTTAATTCAATTCCTTCTCCTAATACAAAGGAGAAACTTTCCCAATAATCATTAGCAGCACAAACACATTTAGACACAGAGAAGGTTCCTGTAGAGTACTACAGATATGTAGGGTGTTTAAACACTTCCCTATGTATAACCGACCTCCCGGACTCCAGAATTTCTAGTCTAGGTGAATCCCCGCACTTAGCAAACTCCTAGGATTTAGTTGAGATCTTTTTTTCCCTTTCCTATTCGTAGGACAAATAAGAAAGTTCGTGTGATATCGTAGGAAGAACTGAAATAAAATTCATCCCACCACGGGCGCATTCTCCTTCCAAATTTCGCGTGAAGGGTCTAGCGTGCCGTCCTCCCAAGTGAAACGGAGAGGTAAAAAAAACGACAACCACACTTCATGACCGAGCATATCTTCTCGTCAACGAGGATCCATACTCGGGGGGCTTGTTCCATACTTGGGATATTTATGAGGACGCGACCTGTAGCGTGAATACGCATATAGCCGAGCATTATGCTCTACCCGACAAACATGTAATTCAGCTGAGAACTGCATATAGGCAGAAGACGGGTACTTAACAGGAAGCTGATTATACATCCCATAAATCTCCGGGCCGAGTAGTGTTAACCGACCGGGCATAGTTGCGGAACTCATTAGGCGGTAGTTACAAACCATTCATGAGGAGGTTACAAGCATTACAAGGTCATTAAGATGCGGTTACAGACGTTACAAAGGCCTTAAATGACCATTAGACCAAGGACTTGCTTATATAAAGAGTCCTTGGAGAATGGAAAAGGATAACTTAGTCCACCACTGAATAACGACTTACAAAGGGACTCCCGCAAGAAGGATAATTCATACAATATTCTTGGAACAAAGCGCCTAGCCTACTTCTCCAAATCTCCAAAGTCAGTCATAAAGTCATCCAGTCCCTAAGTTTTCCTCACCTTCGAAGGCAAACTCCACTATACTAAATTTTTACACAAGAACAACTTTAATACTATTATATTATTATTGGATGTAATAAGTAAGCTTAATTCAATGAATTCTTCAAATCTATGTAATTATGTTTTATATTATAATATTGTTAGTTAGGTAATACTTAATATTACTTTTGTCTCGAAATATAAAATATTTTTGGCAAGATCACCAAAGTTAAAGGTTTGTTTTGAGTGTATGGAAGTTTTTAGTTTTTAGTTTTGGTTTTGAAAATCAATTTAAAAATAAAAATATGTTAAAAAAATTAAAATTGATTTTGATTATTTTACATCATTTCAAAACGGTTTTTTATTAAAACTCAAAACCAAAAATATAAGTTTTTTGAAATTATATTTTTGCTTTAACGCTAAGATACCACTAGTTGCAATAACTATTTCGACCAGCACCGACCACCTACAACTTCTAATCACTAATATCATCACAACTTTAATCACCAATAATTTTTAATCACATCACCCTTAATCACCATTCTAATTACTACAATCAACTATTATAACCATTGTCAATCACCACATTGATGATCATCAACCAACTTTAACCATTGCTCTGACTTTATCCAATCACCAGTCTGACTATTATTCACCACCACCGACGGCCACTAACCACCTCTTTTAATGACCACCAATAACAAATTTCACTACCACCGGTTTGACGATAAATAATTATGCATTCTATTGACAACCGCCATTTTAAATCATCACCAATAAACACTATGACTATCATCACTTTGAAAACCAACAATAATCACTCTGATATGCATCACAATCACCACTTTTATTCACTATTTGTTGACATTACTTATTATAAATCCCTCACCCATGTACCATTGTTAACAACCATTGGATCAAATAGTTAATTAGATTTAAATATCGAACTTTCATTCCAAATTATTTATTCTACTTTCGCCGTCTCCAATTAATGTTGTAGCAGTGCCACTAATCCATACATTCTTCAAGAACACTTAAAAATGAAAAAAAATTAGTTTACAAAATCACATTCTCTAAATCCCTACACCAATAACCATTTTTCATCTTATTTTAGTTCTGTTGTGACAGATTTTTTAATCTAAAACTCCAAGAAACAGTTACATATCAAATTATCATTTTCTAAATCCTTGTAACATAACAACACAACAACTTTTTTTCTCATCTTCATTATCACTTCGATTATGATTTTTTTTTTTCTTTTGAAAAATTGTTTATTTAGGTTTAAGCAAAATGGATCTATTTAGTTTTAAGGATAATTTATTAAGATAGTGTTTTTATTTGTTTGCACTACTAGAAATACTCGTATTACCTGCGGAATTTCCTGCGGAAATTATTCCGCAGGTATACCTGCGGATTTTCCTGGGACTTTATTAAATAAAATAAATTTCCTGCAGATTCAGCGTCGGCAGCAAATTCCGCAGGAATACCTGCGGATTTTACTGCGGAAAATATATTTTAAACAAAATATCTAACAAAAATATAAAATCCGTAGGTAATTTCGCAGGAAATTTTCCTGCGGATCTTCCTGCGATTATCAACTTTTATTAACACCAAACTGTAATACAAAATGCGCAGGTAATTCCGCAGGAAAGTTTCCTGCGAATTTACCTGCGGATTTGACATTTCATTATTTAAATTTATAAAAAAATTTAGTCATTATATTTTCTATTTTATTAATTATATTTATGGTGTTTTTATATTTAGTTTAATTTTAATTTTTAATCTTAATTTTTTCAATGTTATTAATTATTTTTATAATGTATTTTAGTTAATGTTTAATAAAATAAATAAATGGTATGCAAATTTTAAATTATAATGCATTTTTGTTAAAAAACAATTATTAAAAAAAGAAAGAAAGAGAAAGCTTGTCCGCCACATTCCTTCAATTTCTCATAAAAAAGTTTTCTTTGATTTTTTCAATTGATTTTTTCAATTGATTTTTTTAATTAATGATTTTAAATATTAATAAAAAAACAAATAAAAAGAAATAAAAGGAAAGAATAATTCACTAAACAATGAAATAGCAACACACATGGCAAAACACTTAAAAACAAATAAAACACTTGAAAATGAGAAGACGTGAAGATTTATTCAGTTTCTCTCTCTCAGTCTCTTCTCAAATGCGCTACCTTTCTCACATGTCTCTCTTTCTACTTCGACTAAAAAAACAATAATAGAAATCAAAGAAAAGAAAATGCTTCACTGAAAATGAAATTCCCACACAAAATCTCAACCTTTCCACACTGCAATCGTGAAACTTCAACCGGATTTAACCAAAACGTAATTACAATCATGAATCATTTAAATCCTTTTCGAACCCTAAACTTTCAGATCGAAAAAATCCACTGTGCCGGTTTCTCTCAGGCCACCGCGAGCTTCATTTCCTCCAAGGGTGAGTATTCTTTTTACCTAATCAAATAGTTTTACTCCTAATCTAACTTCAAAGTCTTGATACTTTTTTATGTGAAGTGTATTGCTGTTAAACTGTTTGATGAAATGCCTTATAGAAAAATTTATGACATGTATTTCTAAACTAGTGCATTTCTACATGTATGTTTCATACAGATTCGAATAGTGCATGTTAAAATCTCCCCAGGTGTTGGATTTGGTAATGAATCACTTAACTGGACCAATTCCTACAAAGATTGGAAATTTAACTCTACTTGTGAACATGTAGAAGACATTCAATTATGCTAGTGTCACCTTAGTAAACTTTTTTAATAATTGTTTGTTAGTAACTTCACTGGCTTGTCCTTGTAAGTTGTTGTTGTTTTGTAATCGATTCTCAGATAACAGATGCTTGCTCGGCTGGTTTTGAACAACGTACATTATTCACTCAGCAGGTTCTGGCCAAGGCATTGAATCAGATGTTAGTAGCTTATAGATTCTACACTTGGAATGTTACCTATGGAGATATCTATCCTCTTGGAGTTAAACAACAGGTTATATTTATATTATTCTTCTAAGTTCTATTTTGTTTTTGTTCTTACTTTATTTTCCAATGAGATGTATTGAATGTTTGGTTGATGAAATGGTAGGGTATATTGATAAATGGACAGTTTCCAGGACCTCAGATTGAAGCTGTCACTAATGATAACTTGATTATCAATGTTTTCAATAGCTTGGATCAACCTTTTCTGTTTTCTTGGTTAGTTTCTTTTTCTCCTAAATTTCTTGTTTAGTTTTGTGTTTCAAGTATTAGCTTCAAAAACAATATCATAGTTTTACTTTTTCATAGTTTTATAGTTACTTATTCTGATCTAAGAAATATAGATACCGACATTGACACCTCGACACCGGTATTAATTTGAAAAAAATAATGTAATTACTAGTGTCGCTGTCAGTGTTAGATATCAATCCTGGCACACAACACCAATACTGGCACACAGACTTATCTTTTTTTAGAGGTCTCGGTGTACGAAGTTAGTTTTGAATAGTACAATGCTCCTATTATTTGAGTGTTAGGCTAATATTAAGAGGATGTGATGAATCTTGATTAGGAATGTAGTAGAGCAGAGAAGAAATTCATGGCAAGATGGAGTATATGGAACAAACTGTCCAATTCCACCAGGAAAGAACTTCACTTATGTTCTTCAAGTAAAAGATTAGATTGGTAGCTTCTTTTACTTTCCCTCCCTTGAATTTCACAAGGCTGCAGGTGGTTATGGTGGCATCAAAATTAACAGCCGTCCTATGATTCCGGTACCGTTTCCTCCTCCGGCAAATGATTTCACCGTATTGACCGGAGATTGGTACAGCAGAAATCACACAGTAAGTAGCTTTGCACTTGCGAAACTAATGTTCGAGATCGTTTGAAGTTAATATAATAATCGAGTGATCTGAGCCGTCTTATCTCAAATTGGTGACTTTTCTTCTTTCAGGATCTTCAGGCCATTCTAGACAATGGAAGTGACCTTCCTTTTCCTGATGGACTTGTCATCAATGGTCATGGTTCTAATGCTTTCACATTCAATGTAGATCAAGGTACATTACTACAACTTTAGGCATTTTTGTTTTCTCGATGATTGATTCTAACGCAAGCGGTCCTTATAGCCTGTCAGATTAAGGATAGCTTCTTTTGTATCAACATCCACACCTCCAAAATATATTCTACTATTTGTTGGATTAACCTTGAGTCCAAGTGAAGCTAGGAAAGTGTTAAGTGTCTGCTGCAACAACCCTTTAGATATTCTTGTTTCTGACAGCTAATTCCGGCTAGAAGTTAATTGGGGAATGTTGGTTAGGAAGGTGTTAATTCTGAATGTTAATTCTGAACTTTCTGTTAAATTGTTGAAGCTTGTGAGAATTGAGGTATCTTCCAGGCTATAAATCATGTTGAACTTACATTTAAAAAAACTAGTAAAATGAACTTACATGAGTCTTTTTACTAGGCAGTAATAGACTGATAGCATCCTACAGAGAAGATGAATAAATTAAATGATGACATTTGAATTCTACTTTTTACATAAACCCAAATACTTGTTTTGAAATGGTTGTTTGAAAGAACTCAGTTAATTTAACGGTGTACACTACTTGTTCATCATATTAACAAGATATTAACCTCCCAGGGTAACTACTATCTACATTTACTCATCATTATAGTATCATAGTACATATTTAAGTCATTATAATACTTTTTGTGTTGGATACATATCATGCATTTATCTATATATCAAACAAGTATCCAAAATAATAATAATTATATATGGTTTGGGATGCGGGTTATTGCAGAATTCCATTAGAATATTTTCTTCATGCATACATCATACTCATAATTATTCCTCTAACAATACAGTCATGTGAATCACTCATAACAATACATAAAACTACCGTACACAAAGAGCTAGTACCTCACACTAACTGACACAGAACCAATCAATTGTATGCAGCCTGAGTTTGTTCCAAGCGATGGCCACCGTACTCCTCTGCCGGAGAGTCCTCGAGTTCCTATGGAGTTTCTGTCAAGGCCATGAAGTACTTCAGCTCTTGAAGTCACAAAGGCTATTGCACTAGCTCATTCTCAACCACCTCTTTCATCATGCATGCCATCAAATGGTTCTATTCCTGAATAAAACAGTATCTACTCTATCTCTGAGGAGCTCTCAATTGTGTCTAAGAATCAGTTTTCCTTCGCTTCTTCTGCTACTTCACAGCTTGTCCTTGAACGCATTATGTCACACTCTGCTAGAGGTGTTCACTCTTTACTAATACTATCAACAAACACATACATATCTCAACTATGAATATTGTCTTGATTCATGTTGTTTGTTATATATGTAACAGGAAGTGTCACCGTTAACATCAGGTAGATTATCTCATAGCAGTGATGGGGGGCTTTATACCTATGGAAACAATGGTGAAAGGTAAGTCTGCATATCTTTTTGTTATTTGGCGTGCCTTGGAAAAAGAGTGCGAGCGTTTGTACTTTCTAGACTCTTAAATTCCTAAGTTAATAATTTAGACATTGGTCTATACTTCTTATCATGTATACATAGATTTTGATGTGAAAATATTTTAACCTCTCAAAGGTGACTTTGAGTTCATCATGGATGAAAGTAAAGTCGGTGATTGCATTTGGATTATTTTAGAAAGTACCTGCGGATTTACCTGCGGAAATTTCCTGCGGATTTACCTGCGGAAATTTCATGCGGATTTATCTGCGGAAATTTCATGCGGATTTATCTGCGGAAATTTCCTGCGGATTTACCTGCGGAATTTCCTGCGGAACTTCCTGCCGAAATTTTTACCCACGAAGGTTTTAGCTGGGGACCTAAAGCCGCAGGAAAAACCGCAGGAAACATGTTTCCTGCGGAAATTTAACTGAAATCCGCAGGTAAATCCGCAGGAAAATGGAGTATTTCTAGTAGTGTTGGTTGAAATAAATTTCCACTTCT
Source organism: Vicia villosa (assembly GCF_029867415.1). Lineage (NCBI taxonomy): Eukaryota > Viridiplantae > Streptophyta > Magnoliopsida > Fabales > Fabaceae > Vicia > Vicia villosa. Next base: position 85,494,764 of record NC_081185.1, read on the forward strand.
TTAATTATATGGATGAAATGTGCAAATTATTTTGCTTGCTAGATTTGGTTTCAAAGTTTTAATTGTTCTGATTGAATTGGTGTTAGGTTTTTTTTGCGCATATAAAATGCCACACTAATATAAAAAATGATGACCAAAATTTTACTGCAAAACATAACTGCAAGCATAGGGGGGTTCGACGACTTGCATTTTTCCTATCGAATCAAATGTTCAATTTTATTTTAAGGAAGGAATTGGTGACTAAAACAATCTTAAATTTAGAAATTAAAGACTCAATTCATTAGAATGGATTTTTTAATCTCTAGAAAAACTGCAGTAGATAAAAATTGAAAGAGCAGTTAAAGAAGAAACAGTAGGAATTTAAAGTTTTATTATATCTTCATAATCAACTTCTTCCCTGTGATAATCCAAACTCTACAAGTATCTTCATTGTCATTTGTCTCCACTTTTATGAAAGATTCGATGATTCCTTTATCAAACCACCAATATTACAATAATTTATTAAAAAGAAATTTGACATTTGAGGGATTTTATTGTGCGAGTGTTTTGTAATTTATTTTATTTAAATTTTTTAATGTTTTACTCAGAAAAGTTAAAGGACATGAGAGGATAGAGAAATGAAAATATAATCAGGTGTGAAAGAGTCCATCATAAATTAAAATAAAACAATATAATCTAACGGTTGTTGGTTGTGGTTCACGGTGAACCACTTACTTGATGGTTCACTCTAGACACAACCAAATGGTATATATATTTGTAATATTTTAATTATTTTGCGAATCTAAATATAAATATTTTTATTTATTTTGCCTCTCTTTAATTTTTTTTTTTTTGTGAATTTTTGACTACTCTAATATATAAAAAAGAAAAGTTTTATTGTTTTTTTTTTAATATTAGTCTCATGATAGGATGCTGGCGCACATTTCTATTAGAACAATAAAAGAAGTATAATCACAGTTTTCTATTTTGCTTAGAAAAAGACTCCTCGTCGGAGCATCTCAATTGATCTCAACCCTTCATTCGAAATCGAATTACGGCGATGAAATCCCTAATTCCTCTTTGGATTTCTTGAATCCCTAATCCCCAATTCTCTTCGCTATACTCCATTCTCATGGATATTACCTCCCTTTTTCCAGAAGTTACAATCAATAATCTACAGCAGGCTGATTGTGCTACCAAGGCTTTACCTGATACCATTCCTCCCTCCTCCGTGACGGTTCCTAAACATTCCAATGGCAAATCTTTTGCTCAAGCTTTAAAAGGGGTTTGTGACATTCCTTCCTCTCAACTTCCGCAGCCTATAATCAAAGGGGACAGACCTTCTATCACCATTCCAGAAGATGAATACAAAGCCGGTATAGAAGAATGCAAAAACAACCTTCATGGAAGAATTATTTGCCCAAAAGGCTCTTCGCTGCTCACGGTTGTTGCACTTCGTTCGAAGCTCTCTGCTTTGGAGCCGGATGTGAAATGTTGGGGATTCTTATCTCTGGGAAAAGGTTATTATGAATTTACCTTCTCAAGCACTGAGGACATGAGAAGAGTTCGAGCATCCGGATCCATTAGTCTTAATCCCGGTATTCTCAAACTGTTTGCGTGGACTAGAGACTTTAATCCGTCTCTCCAAAATAATACTTCGGCTCAAGTATGGGTGCGTTTCTTTGGGCTTTCGCAAGAATATTGGAGGCCTCGTATTCTGTTTGCGATTGCAAGTTGCGTGGGTACTCCTATATGTTAGAACAAGATTTGTTCTGATCAATATTCTTAGTTTTGATGATAACAAGGATATGAATTTTGTATGAGATAATGTGGTACTCTAATACTATGCAATTTCCGTTTCAGGAATTATACAAAGAGTATGCACAAAATCAGCGTAAGAAGCACTGACTCAGAAGGTTCAGCATGCAACATCAGAACGTGGTCTGGCAAGACATCATAAGATGGTCAAGCAGAATCAGAACATGGGTCTATGGAAGCATCAGAAGAACTTGAGATCAGAAGCAGAAGCACTGAAGTTCTCATGGTATCACGCTCAGAAGCTCTTCAAGGTCAGAAGACAAGAAGATGCTCTGCACCAAGCTGTTTGACTCTGATGACATTCAAACGTTGTTTACACAAACATCAGATCAGAAGCAAGTACTAGACTGGCAGGCTACGCTGACTGACAAAAGGAACGTTAGAAGCTATTAAAGGCAACATCAGTAAACACAGCGGAAACAAGGCTCGAGGTAGTTGACAAAAGAGTGAAACATTAAATGCAATGCTGTACGGATTACGCAACGCATTAAATGCTCCCAATGGTCTTCTTCTCAAACGCCTATAAATACGAAGTTCTGATGAGAAGCTGTAGACAAGACTTTTATGCAAAAACGCTGAAACGCTGTTCAAATTAAAAGCTCTCAAACTTCATCATCAAGCTCACTACATTTCTGTTGTAATATCTTAGTGAGATTTAAGCTTAAACTTAAGAGAAAATCACAGTTGTGATAATAGCTTTATAAGAAGCATTGTAACTCTTAAAAGAATTTGTTTACATTAAGTTGTAAGTTCTAGAGTGATCAGGTTGTTGATCAGTATACTCTAGCAAGTCTTAGAAGTTGTCTAAGCAGTTTGTTCCTAGAGTGATCAGGTTGTGATCAGGATACTCTAGAAGACTTAGAGTGTTTCTAAGTGGAAAACCATTGTAATCAAGTGTGATTAGTGGATTAAATCCTCAGGTGAGGTAAATCACTCCAAGGGGGTGGACTGGAGTAGTTTAGTTAACAACGAACCAGGATAAAAATCATTGTGCAAATAGTTTTTATCTTACAAGTTTTAAAGCTACAGTTATTCAAACCCCCCCTTTCTAAGTGTTTTTCTATCCTTCAATTGGCATCAGAGCGCCGGTTCTAAGGTGCAAGCACTTAACCGTGTTTAGAAAAGATTCAGGAAGAGAAAAACGCTTCAGTAAAAGATGGCTGGTGAAATTCAAACAAACACATCTACATCTACATATGGCTCTGCTGAGCAATACAATGGTTACAATGGTTATACTAGACCACCAGTATTTGACGGTGAAAACTTTGAATACTGGAAAGATAAACTGGAAAGTTATTTCCTTGGTCTAGATGGTGAACTATGGGATCTTCTGATGGATGCTTACAAACATCCAGTAAAAGCTACAAGTGTAAGGCTTACCAGACAAGAAATGGATGATGATCAAAAGAAGCTTTTCAAGAATCATCATAAATGTAGGACTGTTTTGCTGAATGCTATCTCTCATGCTGAGTATGAGAAGATATCTAACAGGGAAATTGCCTATGATATATATGAGTCGTTGAAAATGACCCATGAGGGAAATGCTCAAGTCAAGGAGACTAAAGCTCTTGCTCTAATCCAGAAATATGAAGCCTTCAAGATGGAGGATGATGAAGATATTGAGAAGATGTTCTCAAGATTTCAAACGCTAACTGCTGGATTGAGAGTTATGGATAAAGGCTACACCAAGGCTGATCATGTAAAGAAGATCATCAGAAGCTTGCCCAGAAGATGTGGTCCAATGGTGACTGCATTCAAGATTGCAAAGAATCTGAATGAGGTTTCTTTGGAAGAGCTAATCAGTGCCTTGAGAAGCCATGAGATAGAGGTGGATGCAAACGAGCCTCAGAAGAAAGGTAAGTCTATTGCATTAAAATCTAATATTAAAAAATGCACTAACGCTTTTCAGGCTGAAGAAGTAGATTCTGAAGAATCAGAATCAGAAGAAGATGAACTGTCCATGATCTCCAGAAGGGTAAACCAACTCTGGAAGAGCAAACAAAGGAAGTTCAAGAGCTTCAGAAGTTCAAAGAAATTTGAACGAGGAGAATCTTCTGGTGGCAGAAGATCTGACAAGAAGAAAGTTGTCTGCTATGAGTGCAATGAGCCTGGACACTTCAAGAGTGAATGTCCAAAACTTCAGAAGGAGAATCCCAAGAAGAAGTGTAATACGGTGAACTGACTTTCATTTGAAATGTCGCGGTTAAGCATGAGTCGCCACCGACTTTTATTTTATCCAAACAAGTTAGAAAGGCTAAAAGAACAGGAAAATACCTTTTAAAAAGATTTTGAGTTCGGGGGTAATTATGCAAAGGGAAGGTGTAAGGCACCCTTTGCATCCATGGTTTCCCATGGGCTCTTAATTGCTTTGCTCGTTTTTTGAAAAGAAATGTAGAAGAAAAGAATAGGGACTTTAGCTCGTAAATGAGCGTAGCCCTTTTGAAGATTTATGAGAAAGAATATGAAAAAAACTTTTAGAGCAAGGCAAAGAAATTAAGGGCAAATTACCTTATGGTTTGAAAAAAAATTATTTTAGCCTTTCAGAGTGAAAGGGTTTGTCCTTGCCATAAGAGGGCAGGAAGCCTTTCATTTGGAGGTTGAAGGGTCATCGAGAGTTCGTTCGCCATAAGACTGACCCATGCCATAGAGAGGTAGGTAGTCTAAGGGAAGGATCAGAATAGCCTTTTCGTAGGCAACCAAAGGATACCTCAGCCTTTTCGTAGGCAACTTCCGAGGGTCGAGATCATGTGTATCGAGGGCAGCATCATTAGGGACCATGATCTTTATCGAGGCAACGTGGCTGAGGTATCCTCGTATTCGAGGGACTGGCTATTCTGCAAAAACACAAGGCAACAGGCAACAGGCAACAGAGAGGTTACCCCAAAAGTGTGCGTGTATGCACCAATCACGTGATCAGTTTAGAATATATTATCTTTTAATTAAGTGATTCTAGATTTAATTCAATGTTATCACTCCCTAAAATTACTAACCACGGCAATTAATAATTAAAGCAATAACGGGAGAGGGAAATTGAAATCAGCGGAGGGAGAGGGGAATTGAAACCAGCGGAATAATTAACAAATAAGTCTAACATAAGTAATAATTAGGGTTTAGGGTTACCGACTATGCGAAGCTTTGGTATTTGGCAAACCCTGCAAGGCAAGAAAAATGGCAAACAAAAAGTAGGGTGAGTGCATTATCAATTCAGCCATAAACAGGGTTACCCTAATCAATAAAAATAAAAATACGAGAAAGGGAAAGAATACTTAGCTTCAATGGACGAAGGTTGATAGGCAAAGGTTTGCCTCAAGCCTTAAGCATTGACCCTGACCATCAGAGGATTGGCAAAGAAAAAGGAAAGGAATGAATGTAGGAGAAATTCTATGTGCGAGGAGATTAAACCCTAATTGAACAAAATAAAAGGTAAATAATATTAATAAAAAAAGGTTTAGAACTTAGCTTTGTTCTTTTGACGTGGCGCATAGTCGGAGCGTATTCGAGAAGTGAACCTGAAAGAAAAAGAAAGCATAGAAAAAACAGATATTTTAGTGTATTGAATGATCTTCGTAAACCCTGATTAGGGTACGAATTAAATAAGAAAATAAAAACGATTTAATTAATTATTGGTCTCGCGACCTAATTAATTAAATCGGAGAAAGAAAATAAAATCAAGCACAAAAACATTTTTTTATGAATTTTTTGGAATTAAAAAGAAATAAATAGGAATTATTAAAGATATATAAATAAATAATCTATTTAAAACAAATAAATAAAATAAATAAATATATTAAGAAAATAAAATAAATAAAACGTTTTTTTTATGGGTCATGCTAACATGTGCCCTTAGGGAGGGCACATGTTAAGGATACTATAATTGGAAAAAAAACTAAATGTAATTAAATACAATAAAGTCATATTTAAAGTTCCGATACATTGATTACACGCGTTTCAAAATTTTTTTTCTATAAATATCTAATTATCTTGTGCCCTTGGGGCACATGTTAGCTTTTCCCTTTTTTTATTTAGAAAATAATTAGTTTTATGAGTGAAGAAAAGATAAAAACAAATACATGTATATATTAATAACAAATTAAATAAATGAGAGATTATATAATAATAATGAAAAAAATTAGAAAACTTATCTAATAATCCAGTGTAGCGCGCGTGTAAGGAGTATGATGCGTCTTCATGTCCTGGAGCGTTGGATTGAAGGAGGGCGAGATCTGGAGGGTGGAATCTGAAGGTGCATGACACGTGAGAAGAACTGGTCGCACCGGATCCCTTCAGCTATGAGACCAAAAACGCGCGCGCGAAAGGTTTAAACCAGCCAATCATACGACGACACCTCATCGTCATCTTCACCCAGAACCTGTAACATGTCTTTTACACCGTTTCTACATGCAAGTTGTAATAGAACCGTATTTTCTACACCTGTGAAAAATCAACAGAGCCCAAAACAACACGAAAATTTGGCGCGACCACACCAAAGGGATCGTCTAGAATCCCTGAGCACGATTATGGCATTGATTTTGCCTAATTTACTTTAAATACGAAAGCCCTAATTTGAAGCAAAACCCTAACAATGGCATGTCGTTCCAAACAGCATAATAACGCACATAAATTTCCAGAATCGATCATCACACAACATAAAACACAAATATATGAATTAAATCTGCTAATGATGCATGAACAATGCTAATCGAACAATTTTTAAATGGCGCAAACCGTGAGTATTCAGAGTCGATTCTGGATGCTTGGCCTGCGTATGAGGATTGGAACAGCTTTAATGTTCCCCTGGGAGTCGTTTGGAACACTTGTAATGCTTTGAATTGTCCTCAAACTCCAAAAACGACTTTGAGATTTCTTGGAATTTCTTGGGCTCGGTTTGGTTCTCTTGCAGCTGTAAAAAACATGAACCCTTGCTTCTGAGTTTCTTGGGGCATTTATAGGATTGTATTAGGTTAGAAAACAAGGAGAAAAATCCCTTGAATCAATGATTGGCAATTTGAGAAAACTTGATTGAAATATATTTCCAATTCTTTCTAAATTAGTTCAATTCCAATATTTTTCAACCAAATTTTATGGATCACGAAAATTGATTCATTAATGTGATATATTTGATTGGAATTGAGGCAAAATAAGATCTCTAACTATTTTTATGATTTTATATGTTTAATTTATGATTTAAAATAATAAAAACCATAAAATAAATAATAAAACCCTAAAAATAAAAACTTCTTGTCTTAGGGCGTGCATGGGTTTAGAACAATGATAGGATAAGAAGCTTATAGGCCCATTTGGAAATTTTTTGGGGTTTTTGGCTCTTTTTACTTCATGCATACCCTTAAAAATCAGTGAACTTGTGCACCTTGCTATTTCCTCATACTTCGATATTTTTTTCAAGTTCTTGGACTTTTTAGAAACCTCAGAGAGTCCTCTAACCAATGTCTTTGGTCTCATATCAAAATGATTTTCCATGCTCCTTGTGTGTCCTTTTGAAAAAAGTGTCTTTTTGTTGACTTTTGGAAAAGACCTATAATGTTTTGGTCCATATCTTTCAAATGAAGCATTTTTAGACTTGGCATGTGAGAGACAAAATCGTAGAGAATCAAATTTCCTTCAAAATAAGCTTTGGATGGAAAATTTCAGAAGTTCCATGTAGGAGTTATGGCTGGTCAAAGTTCAGTTGACTTTTCCTATACAAAACCCTAATTTAGAAACTTTTTGATTTGTTGATTTTTGATCTTTCCTTGATGAACCATGATCAATTCTTGATCAAATGGTGAAGGATACTTTAATATGAGGATCTTGACAAAAAATCAGGAGTTTTGACTTTACTTTGACCACAGTTGACTTTTAGGTTAACCTAGTCGACTGTTGACTTTCTGAACAATTGAGTGACCAATCCCTTGAATTGAGACTTGATACTTGTCATGGAGATAGTGTGGGATATATTGAGCCATATAGGATGCCTTGGAGCCATTGATTCACTGATTTTCCTTTGAGCAGACCAAACCCTAGTTTCAAAGCCTTGCATAGGAGAGTGTGTCCTGGAGCTTTATGTACTGATTTTACTTTGTATAAGAGAAATAGTATGGGAAAATTTTGGGGTATGAAAGCAGCCCCTGTTCAATTTTCTTAAACTTGAAGATGTAGAGTGGTTTGTAAGCCAATCGGAATCTGATGGTAGAAGAGGATTGAACACTAAAATGCCCAGAAATTTGCCCTCGCTGAAGTAGGGACTTTTTGTCGGAGATGGGCTTAAAGATGCCATCCAGGCCTCGAGAGAAAAAAGTTTATTGGAGATGGGCTTAAAGATGCCATCAGACTTGATATACTTGAGAGTCAGAATGTGTCGTACATTAGACTGTTTCTGAGGAATAGACTTAGTTTGAGTCGTACGTTAGATTGGGTCTAGTTTGCATCAGCAGATGTCTGGAAAATCGTGCGTTAGGCTGAAGGATATGTCATATGTCAGATCAGATCCAATTTGCACCCGTAGATGTCTGGAGAAACCGTGCGTTAGGTCGAGGAATGAGCCGTGTGTTAGACTATTCTCAATTGCATCCTCAGATGTCCGGAAAACCGTGCGTTAGGTCGAAGAATAAATCGTGCGTTAGACTAATCTTAATTGCATCCTCAGATGTCTGGAAAACCGTGCGTTAGGTCGAAGAATAAATCGTGCGTTAGACTATTCTCAATTGCATCCTCAGATGTCTGGAAAACCGTGCGTTAGGTCGAAGAATAAATCGTGCGTTAGACTATTCTCAATTGCATCCTCAGATGTCTGGAAAACTGTGCGTCAGGTTGAATAAGTCGTGCGTTAGACTATTCTCATTTGCATCCTTAGATGTCTGGAAAACCGTGCGTTAGGTCGAATAATAAATCGTGCGTTAGACTATTCTCAATTGCATCCTCAGATGTTTGGAAAACCGTGCGTTAGGTCGAAGAATAAATCGTGCGTTAGACTATTCTCAATTGCATCCGTAGATGTCTGGAGGGCCGTGCGTCAGGCTTTGCTTTGAATAAGATTTGAACCTTTGTAATGTACCTGTCAGATAATATTCACTTGATAGCAATGCCAGTTTTATGTAATGTATATGATGTATGGCTATGATTTATGTTACTCGAAGCATCTTGATTGAAAAGATAACTCTTAATGCCATCGTGAGTTTGATGTTTTGATCTTTTCTTGGAGATGCTCAGCTGGGGATTTATGATTTCTGCTTGGGGATGAATAGTAATTTGATGGATCCTGACTGGGGATGAAAGATATTGGTAAGCCATGTTGGAAGGGAGCAAGGTGTCGGAGGACCGGCCGCGTTGAAGATGTAAACTCTGGTTGGGAGCCATGACGAGAGTATTTGAAGGTATCTTCTTAGTGATTACTCTGTGGGGATATGATCTTGTGAGATCAGCTTTGTGGGAAGACGTGGATGTCTTGAACGTTGCTCCTAGTATTATAGTAACTGCCATTCCTGGATTAGAACACATCACTGAGTATTGATCAAGATGTCAAACTGGACTTGTATAGATTTGCCACCACTAGTAGGAACTTTTGGAAAGATTCGCCTCGCGAGGACTTTATGAAATGTGCACTGTAGGCGACATGCCCCTAGTAATCATAGGCCCAAGACAATGTCCTATGTTAGCTTCAGATCTCCTTGGATGCGTGCCCCTGATTGTTCCGGCATCCTTGAGAGATTCTCAGAATCTTGATTGCCCCAGATTGATCGGGAAATAGTTTGAAATCCACTTGGGATGTATGCCTTTGATTATTCTGCATTCGAGAGATTTTGGAATCTTGACTTGATTGCCCCAGATTGATTGGCAACACGTGTCGTGCCCCTTGTACACATAAGAGACGTTGCTTCTCGGAGTAATCTTGTCTATCGGGATAACTTCCAGTCATTAGTTATACCCTGTGCAAGTTCTTTTTGATGCTAACATTTGAAATTATGTAGCAAAATATGTTTAATAATGAATTCATGAGATGCAATGCATACGTCTGTCTTGAGTTTGTTGAAAAATATTAAAACTGGAGATGTAAAAGCGTGATGTTTATAAAAAAATGATGTTTGAAAAACGAAACATCAACTCGACATTTGTGGTAAACCTTAAGGAGTCAGGATACCTTTTTGGTGACAGTATGCTTTCGAACTAACTAGGCTTCAATTAGGACTTTTAAGGGTTGTAAAGTGGCTTGGTTCACGGTTTAAGAAACAAAAGATAAAGGCTCAAAATTTGCTTGTACCCACCCCTCTTCGTGATGATCTTCAATCCTAAGCTCAGTTAATTCAACTTATGCATTCAGGTTCCAAGAGACTTTTGGATTTGCACCTTTGATAATAATGATAGTTCACAAGCAAAGAGAACTTTTGAGATGGCAGTCACTTCTTCCTTTTGGTAGTCACAACATTGTGTTGTTCAGGAATTTATTGACTTCTCTTTTTTCATTTTTTTGATATCCCTAACTTTTGCCTGAACTATCTATTTTGAGCTTTACAGTCAGCGGGATGCCTTGATTTTTGCCTAAGTCTTCTTTTTGATTTTTTGACTTAGCAGGCTTTTCTATGTATATGTGTTTTTTCATCATTTTTGTTTTTGAAAGATATTGACTGCCTTGTTTAATGATTGATGAACCATTGTTGGCTTTTGATTGACATCTCCAACACTTCTTTCATGTGTGCGGATGAACGCTTGTGATTGAAACCTTTATTGAAAAGTGTACCGAATGATTCTCTTAAAATAGAATGCACAACCAAATTAAATGAGAACTACCCTGCCCCAGGTTATGATCAAGGGTTTTAATTTGTTCAAGAAAGAAAACTTCTACTCCTTAGGCTCAAAGGGGTTGACGAGGGATTAACATCCTTATATCTCCACTATTTAGGAATTGAAACAATGCCTGTACATCGTCAGCATAGTCCGTTCGAAAGTATAATGTATGAGGTTGCAGTATCGTTTTCGTCATCCTTTCTTAAAAGGCTTACAGCTTAGCTGGAGTTGAATATCATAAAACACGTGCAAAGAACAGACATAATTAAAATGAGTGATAGCGAAATAATTTATTCAAGACAAACATAAGCAATGCACTGATGATGATTATTAAAACAGATAATGTCTATCATAATTCGAATGTTTAAACAAACAGGAAAAGAAATTGCAAATGAAAGTAAATCTAATGATCTAAAAAGTTCATCCTTCTAAACATTAATCAATCTTGTCGTGACTAGGAATGGGAGCGGTGATCACTACAGGAGTCTTGGGATGATTGAATTCAATTTCACCAGCATCGATCATGTCTTGAATCTTGTTCTTCAATGGCCAACAATCATTTGTATCATGTCCAGGACTATTGGAATGATATGCGCACCTCGCATTGGGCTTATAGCTAGGAGCGGAAGTGTTGGGATTTACAGGAGGATCCCTCACAGTAATCAAGTTTGCTTTCAACAAATGTTGTAATGCCTGAGCCAATGACATGTTGATCTTTGTGAATTGACGCTTAGGTGCCTCTGTCTTGTGCCCTTGTTGTGGAACTGGTCTAGAGATTAGAATTGTCCCCACAGATTGGTTGTGTTCATTACGACTTTTCCGATTGTACACATCATCAGCCATATGAGGTTCCTCAGGTAAGTTGAAGTCAATGATCTGGTCATCGATTAAATCTTGGATCTTATTCTTCAATAGCCAGCAATCGTTAGTGTCATGTCCAATGCTGTCGGAGTGATAAACACATCTTGCATTAGGGTTATACTGATGAGACAAAGTGTTAGGATTCCGAGGCGGATCTATCAACGTAATCAGCCCTTTATTCAACATCTGTTGTAATGCTTCAGCCAAAGTCATGTTGATCTTTGTGAATTGTCTTTTAGGCGCTATGCTTACGTTGTGGTTGTGATGCTGGTATGGAGATCAGAACTCCCCTAACCTGTTGGTTGCACTTGTCTCGACCTTTCTGGTTGGGCATAGCATTAGCCATGTAAGGCTCCTCAGTTGAATTGAAGTGAATGATCTTGTCATTGATGAGATCTTGAATCTTGTGCTTTAATTGCCAACAATCCTCTGTATCATGACCGGGACTATTCGAATGATAAGCACATCTCGCATGGTACTTATTCCCAGGAGTGAGGTTGGTAGGCAGTGAATATGGAGGTAATAGAGTTATCAAGTTCTGATTGAGCAGTTGTTGGAGAACTTGAGACAGCGGCATGGGTAATAGAGAAAATGATCGCTTAGGCTTGGATCTCTGATTATTTTGACCACTTCGATGCTCATGTTGATTCTTCTCCTTCTCGATCAGAAGTGCCTTCAATTCTTCTTGCCCCTTGGCCAAGTGAAAAATTATTTTCTGGAACTGATTATTCTGAGCTTGAATATTTTTGACAGATTGTTCGAGATCCATTTTCTTGCTGAAATAAACAGCGGAAAGATGAGGCATTTGTTTTTATGAAACCTGTGATGCGATGTTTATGAATGATATGATTATGCATATGCAATGTTCTCAAGGAGTTAAAGGCTTTTTAACACATTTAAAAAAAGAAAATAGAAACAAAACAAATTAATTATTTTAATTAGAAACCAATGTATTATATGTTTTTGAAGTTACATCAAAGAAATATTAAAGAAATAATAAATAAAATAAAAGAACTCATTTTTCAAGTCGGCGCTTCCTCTTCAATCCTCTGATTTCTTCTTTATGGGCTTTGGCCATCTCGTTCTTTTCTTGAATAAGCCTATCAATCTCTCGCTCCCATGATTGTATTTGATCAGGTGAGATAAAGTCTTCAATCTTCCACTTGCGAGAGCAATAGTCAATCATGCTATCTCGTTCTTTAGCATTAGCCACTAATACTGCTTTTTCTGCCTCAACCTCTGGTAGACGCTTTTCAAGATCAGCCTTTTCTTTTCTTAAGTGAGCAACGGTGGCAGCAAGGTCTTTGTTCGGAGCGGGTATATAAGGCTCCACTTCTACGTGAACCTCTAGAGGAGTGATCCTTAGAACAACAGGTGTGTCAGATGGATATGGTATGCCAAACTCGACGACTCGATCATAAATCCATTTAAAGTAAAGATTTGAAGGAGTATGGACCCTTGTTCCCAAATCTCTTGCACCTACCTTTTTTACTTCGTACCAAGCTTTAATGAAACACTTCTTCTTTTCGGTTGTACCTGAACCATAGTCAAAACTTTCCGCACTAAGATATATGGAGCGAGGCTTGTCTTTCATAGCAAAACCAAACTGATGTCGAGCAAGTATAGGATTATAAGTAATTCCTCCTTGGGTGCCAAGAAGAGGCACATTAGGAAACTCTCCACAGTGATCAAATAACTGAACTCCCTCGAACTCTTTTGGATAACAAATGATGTCATCATACGAAAGTTTCATAATCCTCTGAATCCAAGTCGAACCCTGTAACACCCGTATAATTTTAATTTTTTAATTTAATTTGAATATTAGATTAATAATTATTATTATTATGGATTTTATTAAAATAATGGGAAAATGATGGTTGATGGCATTTGGGCCATGTGTGAGATTAGTAAGAAGAAGGGGGTGTGGTGTAGTAAAGCCCTTACTAATTTAATATTATTTTTCATAAAATAATCAGAATTGGGAATTGGGGAAAGAAAGAAAGAACGTGAAAGAACAGAATTGGGAACAAGGAACGTGAAGGAGAACTGTAGAGGGAGAGACCAAGAACCAAGACTTTTATCTGAGGTAAGGGGAGACTCTTCGTTTAATCTCTTTTATCGTATTATAGGTGATAGTATGGATTAGGAGTATGATTGGATCCATTGATTCTATATTCTGAATTTTCATCTGTGTTCATCGTTGAATTTTGGACTGTTAATCCCTAATAACTGATAGATTTAGGGAATGATGAATGAAATTGATTATGGAATTATATACTGTGGTCGTGGAGGAATTCGTATGCTGTTTAGATGTGAATTTTCTGGTTTTTAGACTCAAAATCGTGGACCGGTAAGAGTAGAAACGAGTGGGTTTTGGACTGTTACGAAGTTGCAGGTGCTGGGCATTTTCTGGTGTTTCGCGTATGAAACAGTGCCATACGCGTATGGGATGAGGTCATACGCGTATGGGGGACACTCCCAAGGGGCTATACGCGTATGATACGCAGCTGTCCTGTCCCAAACACCCTGTGCTGGTGATTTGCGTATGAGGAGCGTATGAGGATGCTCATACGCGTATGGAAATTTTGAAAGAGGAAAATTATTCTGGTGATACGCGTATGGCAAGACTGATACGCGTATGAGGTTGCTTTTGGGCAAAACCTGGTCTGTTAAAATGCGTATGATACGCGTATGGAACATAGTGATATGCGTATAGATGCGTATGGGCATTATGATACGCGTATGGTCTCTGTGAGTGCAAATTCTTGTGTTGTGATTTTTCTGGAAAGTTTAATGACGCATAACTTTCGATCTGTAGGCCTGTTTTGTGTGCCGTTTGAGGATGAGTGAACCTTATAGTGTGATAGTTTGGTTTACTGATGGTTTAATTGTATTTGAATGATGTGAATGTTTATATGAACATGCTTAATAATGATGATGATGATGAAATGAGTATAGATGATGCTACTCATAGTATGATGATGAAAGTATGTTATATATATGTTACATGCATTCATAAACATTGATGAGGACTGAATCCTAGATGATGGGAGGATTTCAGTGAATGGCATAATTCCCATTGTGTGGAATTTGTGCTGGCAGGGCCGTATCTGGATGATGATAGATCGGTCGGTGGATGATTTCCACTGGTGATGATTTGGTACCACATGCATAGTGTCAGTTTCATACATGTGCATGATTTGTTTATAGCATGATGATATATGTTATATGATGACTTGTCTGTTTATCTGTGGATGTGTGAATGACGTTTTGTCTGGATATGAAACAATTGGGTGAATGATATAACTATGAAATGTTATTATTTATGATGCAATAACATTGGTTAACTGTGATGAGACTCACCCTTACTTGTTGTCATTTTTCAGATTGAGGATAGCGGCGTGATTTGGTGAGGATTAGCTCATAAGTCGGTTTTTAGTATTGTGTCCGTGTCATGCTCTGATAGATGTAACACTGGGAACGCTTTGTTTTTAGAGTTCTAATTATAACTCTATTTGTATTTGTTTATGATGTTTGAAGTCTGATACATTATTGATGAATGTTGACTTGATGAATTAGTTCCGCTGTGTAAACATGTTCTTCTTAATGAGTTATAATTACAGATGTTTTCAGTGGATGCATGATATGTACCGACGTGTGTTTTCTTCATTTTATGAATTGTGACACCTCTTGCATGTTTACTCTGATTAATAATTATTTAACTGCCGCGGGTTATTAGAGGGGTGTTACAAACCCTCTTCATTCTTTATTGTTGATCGGGGTAAGTGAGAAATAAACCACTTATGCAAAAGGGGAATGCATCCTAGAACACAACCTCGTCTCTTTGTCACTCTGGCATCAATGGAATGTAATAAATCACCAAGTAGAGTAGGAACAGGATTCTTGCTAAGGAAGATTTTGATAGCAGCCCTATCAACAACTTTGTCGCAACGGTGAAACAGAACTTGTCCATATATCAACAGATTTAGAACACTATCCAAGGCATCCACGCTTAGAGCTTCAGCAAAGATCTTGGCTTTCTCGCATAAGAAATCCACGGGTATTCCAGAATAGTCTCTTTTATTGATCCAAACCTCGTTGATTTCTGATCTTGGCAGGTGTAAAGCAGCAGCAATGTCTTCCAACTTAGGACCTCCTTCCTCACTATTGTAAGGGATTTGATCAGGTATCGGGATGTCCATTATATGAGAAAATTCTTCCAACGTAGGTACCAGTTGAAAATCTTTATAAGTAAAACAATGGAGAAGAGGATCATAAAACTGCATCATAGAGTTGAGGAGGGCTTCATCCACTTTGGTTTCGCATTAAGCTTATCAGTTTGTTGAGAGGCTCAGAAAGAACGAGAGAACCAGTAATATCATCACATAAGAGTCTCAATGTAGTAGGTACTTTCTTTAAATTGAGGAAGAAAGGCTTTCGGATGAGAATTCCCATATTCAAATATCCTACAAAACAAATTATGGTTAAAAGACCTTTTTCTCCTTGAGATGGGTTAGTCATGTCATGAATGCATGTATGCATGATGCATCATAGAAAAACAAGTCCACACAAATCACACAATTTTTGGCTTAAGGCTTGCATGGAGTCTGATCAAGTGTCCTTCCCAAGGGTATTTCTATGGATAAGGAGATTTCAGCAACAGGTTCTATGAGTTATCCAGAATTGTCAGCCTTTCTAAAGCACCCTCGGACATGATCCATTTGCACCATGAAATGATACTTTGAGAGAGAACCTATCTGAATTGTAGCATCGGGTAGCGACTAGTTCTTAACATTTGTCAAGAGTAGCCCCCCACTACGTTCCTAAAGGCCAGGATGGGTTAAGGGTAACTAAAGGTCCTTGAGCTCCGGCGCACCCACAGACACATACATAGACCTCCCTCATTTGAGAAAGGTGTGCATATGCTATGGAGTCCTAACTCAAGTGTGAACATCATATTGACTCATCTCCCACATATGTGAAAGAGGTCGCCATGACTATGCCACTCCTAATCTTAAGTGTTCTTGAATCCGGGAATAGGATTCGTCCTTCAATTTTCCCGAAACAGCCCCTGAAAAATAAAACAAACACAGCAAGCAATAGAAAACATTTAAGTGAATCCTAAACTTTTAAGGTAACCCCTCTTTTAATCGTAAAGTCCCCAGCAGAGTCGCCAGTTCTGTAATACAGTGAACTGACTTTTATTTGAAATGTCGCGGTTAAGCATGAGTCGCCACCGACTTTTATTTTATCCAAACAAGTTAGAAAGGCTAAAAGAACAGGAAAATACCTTTTAAAAAGATTTTGAGTTCGGGGGGTAATTATGCAAAGGGAAGGTGTAAGGCACCTTTTGCATCCATGGTTTCCCATGGGCTCTTAATTGCTTTGCTCGTTTTTTGAAAAGAAATGTAGAAGAAAAGAATAGGGACTTTAGCTCGTAAATGAGCGTAGCCCTTTTGAAGATTTATGAGAAAGAATATGAAAAAAAACTTTTAGAGCAAGGCAAAGCAATTAAGGGCAAATTACCTTATGGTTTGAAAAAAAATTCTTTTAGCCTTTCAGAGTGAAAGGGTCTGTCCTTGCCATAAGAGGGCAGGAAGCCTTTCATTTGGAGGTTGAAGGGTCATCGAGAGTTCGTTCGCCATAAGACTGACCCATGCCATAGAGAGGCAGGTAGTCTAAGGGAAGGATCAGAATAGCCTTTTCGTAGGCAACCAAAGGATACCTCAGCCTTTCCGTAGGCAACTTACGAGGGTCGAGATCATGTGTATCGAGGGCAGCATCATTAGGGACCATGATCTTTATCGAGGCAACGTGGCTGAGGTATCCTCGTATTCGAGGGACTGGCTATTCTGCAAAAACACAAGGCAACAGGCAACAGGCAACAGGCAACAAAGAGGTTACCCCAAAAGTGTGCGTGTGTGCACCAATCACGTGATCAGTTTAGAATATATTATCTATTAATTAAGTGATTCTAGATTCAATTCAAAGTTATCACTCCCTAAAATTACTAACCACGACAATTAATAATCAAAGCAATAACGGGAGAGGGAAATTGAAACCAGCAGAGGGAGAGGGGAATTGAAACCAGCGGAATAATAAACAAATAAGTCTAACTTAAGTAATAATTAGGGTTTAGGGTTACCGACTATGCGAAGCTTTGGTATTTGGCAAACCCTGCAAGGCAAGAAAAATGGCAAACAAAAAGTAGGGTGAGTGCATTATCAATTCAGCCATAAACAGGGTTACCCTAATCAATAAAAATAAAAATACGAGAAAGGGAAAGAATACTTAGCTTCAATGGACGAAGGTTGATAGGCAAAGGTTTGCCTCAAGCCTTAAGCATTGACCCTGACCATCAGAGGATTGGCAAAGAAAAAGGAAAGGAATGAATGTAGGAGAAATTCTATGTGCGAGGAGATTAAACCCTAATTGAACAAAATAAAAGGTAAATAATATTAATAAAAAAAGGTTTAGAACTTAGCTTCGTTCTTTTGACGTGGCGCATAGTCGGAGCGTATTCGAGAAGTGACCCTGAAAGAAAAAGAAAAACAGATATTTTAGTGTATTGAATGATCTTCGTAAACCCTGATTAGGGTACGAATTAAATAAGAAAATAAAAATGATTTAATTAATTATTGGTCTCGCGACCTAATTAATTAAATCGGAGAAAGAAAATAAAATCAAGCACAAAAACATTTTTTTATGAATTTTTTGGAATTAAAAAGAAATAAATAGGATCTATTAAAGATATATAAATAAATAATCTATTTAAAACAAATAAATAAATATATTAAGAAAATAAAATAAATAAAAAGTTTTTTTTTAATTTAGAAAATAATTAGTTTTATGAGTGAAGAAAAGATAAAAACAAATACATGTATATATTAATAACAAATTAAATAAATGAGAGATTATATAATAATAATGAAAAAAATTAGAAAACTTATCTAATAATCCAGTGTAGCGCGTGTGTAAGGAGTATGATGCGTCTTCATGTCCTGGAGCGTTGGATTGAAGGAGGGCGAGATCTGGAGGGTGGAATCTGAAGGTGCATGACACGTGAGAAGAACTGGTCGCACCGGATCCCTTCAGCTATGAGACCAAAAACGCGCGTGCGAAAGGTTTAAACCAGCCAATCATACGACGACACCTCATTGTCATCTTCACCCAGAACCTGTAACATGTCTTTTACACCGTTTCTACATGCAAGCTGTAATAGTACCGTATTTTCTACACCTGTGAAAAATCAACAGAGCCCAAAACAACACGAAAATTTGGCGCGACCACACCAAAGGGATCGTCCAGAATCCCTGAGCACGATTATGGCATTGATTTTGCCTAATTTACTTTAAATACGAAAGCCCTAATTTGAAGCAAAACCCTAACAATGGCATGTCGTTCCAAACAGCATAATAACGCACATAAATTTCCAGAATCGATCATCACACAACATAAAACACAAATATATGAATTAAATCTGCTAATGATGCATGAATAATGCTAATCGAACAATTTTTAAATGGCGCAAACCGTGAGTAATCAGAGTCGATTCTGGATGCTTGGCCTGCGTATGAGGATTGGAACAGCTTCAATGTTCCCCTAGGAGTCGTTTGGAACACTTGTAATGCTTTGAATTGTCCTCAAACTCCAAAAACGACTTTGAGATTTCTTGGAATTTCTTGGGCTCGGTTTGGTTCTCTTGCAGCTGTAAAAAACATGAACCCTTGCTTCTGAGTTTCTTGGGGCATTTATAGGATTGTATTAGGTTAGAAAACAAGGAGAAAAATCCCTTGAATCAATGATTGGCAATTTGAGAAAACTTGATTGAAATATATTTCCAATTCTTTCTAAATTAGTTCAATTCCAATATTTTTCAACCAAATTTTATGGATCACGAAAATTGATTCATTAATGTGATATATTTGATTGGAATTGAGGCAAAATAAGATCTCTAACTATTTTTATGATTTTATATGTTTAATTTATGATTTAAAATAATAAAAAACATAAAATAAATAATAAAACCCTAAAAATAAAAACTTCTTGTCTTAGGGCGTGCATGGGCTTAGAACAATGATAGGATAAGAAGCTTATAGGCCCATTTGGAAATTTTTTGGGGGTTTTTGGCTCTTTTTACTTCATGCATACCCTTAAAAATCAGTGAATTTGTGCACCTTGCTAATTCCTCATACTTCGATATTTTTTTCAAGTTCTTGGACTTTTTAGAAACCTCAGAGAGTCCTCTAACCAATGTCTTTGGTCTCATATCAAAATGATTTTCCATGCTCCTTGTGTGTCCTTTTGAAAAAAGTGTATTTTTGTTGACTTTTGGAAAAGACCTATAATGTTTTGGTCCATATCTTTCAAATGAAGCATTTTTAGACTTGGCATGTGAGAGACAAAATTGTAGAGAATCAAATTTCCTTCAAAATAAGCTTTGGATGGAAAATTTCTGATGTTCCATGTAGGAGTTATGGCTGGTCAAAGTTCAGTTGACTTTTCCTATACAAAACCCTAATTTAGAAACTTTTTGATTTGTTGATTTTTGATCTTTCCTTGATGAACCATGATCAATTCTTGATCAAATGGTGAAGGATACTTTAATATGAGGATCTTGACAAAAAATCAGGAGTTTTGACTTTACTTTGACCACAGTTGACTTTTAGGTTAACCTAGTCGACTGTTGACTTTCTAAACAATTGAGTGACCAATCCCTTGAATTGTGACTTGATACTTGTCATGGAGATAGTGTGGGATATATTGAGTCATATAGGATGCCTTGGAGCCATTGATTCACTGATTTTCCTTTGAGCAGACCAAACCCTAGTTTCAAAGCATTGCATAGGAGAGTGTGTCCTAGAGCTTTATGTACTGATTTTACTTTGTATAAGAGAAATAGTATGGGAAAATTTTGAGGTATGACAAGAAGATTCATAAGAAGAAAGGTCTTATGGCAACATGGGATGATTCTGAATGAGAATCAGAATCAGACTCTGAAGGAGAGCAAGCCAACTTTGCACTGATGGCCACTGTGGATGATGGATCAGAATCTACATCAGAATCAGATTCTGAAGAGGTATTTTCTGAACTATCTAGAGATGAGTTAGTTTCCAGTTTGACAGAACTTCTGGAACTCAAGGCTCATCTTAGTATCAAATACAAAAAGCTGAAAAAGCAATTTGAATTTGAAACTAAGAAGCTGGAAGTGGAAAATTCTGAACTGAAGGAAAAAGTTTTAAAATTATCCAAAGATAGTGGATCTCCTTCTGAATCAGAAAAATCCATTCCTAGTCTCAATCATATTCTGAAAGAATATGACTCGAGCTTCAGAAAGTTCCTATCTAGAAGTATTGGCAGAAGTCATCTTGCTTCTATGATATATGGTGTCTCTGGAAACAAGAGGTTTGGTTTTGGCTATGAGGGTGATACCTCACATAAATTTGAACCTGTTGATGATTTGAAAATCACATACAAGCCATTGTATGATCAGTTCAAATATGGCCATGCACATGATATTAGGCTCACTTCACATGCACAGAGTTTTAACACTGTACACACCAAGAAGCATGTGACACAACCTAAGAAATATCATGCTGTCAAACCAAAAGAATATCATGTTGTTCCTCCTGTTAACTATTATGCTAAACCCAAGTTCAATCAGAACTTGAGGAAAACTAACAAAAAAGGACCCAAGAAATTGTGGGTACCTAAGGAGAAGATAATTTCTGTTGCAGATATCCTTAGCTGCAAAGAGGAAAAAGCACAAAATGTCATGGTACCTAGACTCTGGGTGCTCGCGACACATGACGGGAAGAAGGTCTATGTTCCAAGACTTGGTGCTTAAACCTGGTGGAGAAGTCAAGTTTGGAGGAGATCAGAATGGCAAGATTATTGGCTCTGGAACCGTAAGTTTTGGTAACTCTCCTTCCATAACTAATGTACTTCTTGTAGAAGGATTAACGCATATCTTATTGTCCATAAGTCAATTAAGTGACAATGGTTATGATATAATCTTCAATCAAAAGTCTTGCAAGGCTGTAAGTCAGAAGGATGGCTCAATCCTATTTACAGGCAAGAGAAAGAACAACATCTATAAGATTGATCTTTCAGATCTTGAGAAGCAGAAGGTGACTTGCCTTATGTCTATTTCTGAAGAGCAATGGGTCTGGCACAGAAGATTAGGACATGCTAGTTTGAGAAAGATTTCTCAGATTAACAAACTAAATCTGGTCAGAGGTCTCCCAAATCTGAAATATAAATCAGATGCTCTTTGTGAAGCATGTCAGAAGGGCAAGTTCTCCAAACCTGCATTCAAATCTAAGAATGTTGTCTCTTCCTCAAGGCCGTTAGAACTTCTGCATATTGATCTATTTGGACCAGTCAAAACAGCATCTATCAGAGGGAAGAAATATGGATTAGTCATCATAGATGATTATAGCCGCTGGACATGGGTAAAGTTCTTAAAACACAAGGATGAGTCTCATTCAGTGTTCTTTGAATTCTGCACTCAGATCCAATCTGAGAAGGAGTGCAAAATCATAAAGGTCAGAAGTGATCATGGTGGCGAATTTGAGAACAGATTCTTTGAGGAGTTCTTCAAAGAAAATGGTATTGCCCATGGTTTCTCTTGACCTAGAACTCCACAGCAAAATGGAGTTGTAGAGCGAAAGAATAGGACTCTGCAAGAAATGGCCAGAACCATGATCAATGAGACCAATATTGCTAAGCACTTCTGGGCAGAAGCAATAAACACTGCATGTTATATTCAGAATAGAATCTCTATTAGACCTATTCTAAATAAGACTCCTTATGAATTGTGGAAGAACAGAAAGCCCAACATTTCATATTTTCATCCTTTTGGATGTGTGTGTTTTATTCTAAATACTAAAGATCATCTTGGTAAGTTTGATTCTAAGGCACAAAAATGTTTTCTTCTTGGATATTCTGAACGCTCTAAAGGCTACAGAGTATACAATACTGAAACATTGGTTGCAGAAGAATCAATCAATATCAGGTTTGATGATAAGCTTGGTCCTGAAAAACCAAAGCAGTTTGAGAATTTTGCAGATATAGATATTGATATATCAGAAGCTGTAGAACCAAGAAGCAAAGCTCCAGAAGCAGAGAGTCTCAGAAGCAATGGATCAGAAGATCAAGTTGCTGCATCTTTAGAGAATCTTAGGATTTCTGAAGAACCAACAGTCAGAAGATCATCTAGACTCTCCTTAGCTAACTCAGAAGATGTGATCCTTGGAAAGAAAGATGATCCCATCAGAACAAGAGCATTCCTTAAGAACAATGCAGAATGTCAGTTAGGTCTTGTTTCTTTGATCGATCCAACTTCTGTTGATCAAGCTCTAGAAGATCCAGATTGGATAATTGCCATGCAAGAAGAACTAAATCAGTTTACAAGGAATGATGTATGGGATTTGGTTCCTAGACCAAAAGGATTCAACATCATTGGTACTAAGTGGGTGTTCAGAAACAAGCTTAGCGAAAAGGGAGAAGTGGTAAGAAACAAAGCCAGACTGGTGGCTCAGGGATATAGTCAGCAAGAAGGGATTGACTATACAGAAACCTTTGCACCAGTGGCCAGGTTAGAATCCATTCGCCTATTGCTTTCTTTTGCCACTCAACATAACATTACTCTGTATCAGATGGATGTTAAGAGTGCCTTCTTAAATGGTTATATATATGAAGAAGTCTATATCCATCAACCTCCTGGTTTTGAAGACTTTAAGTCTCCAGAATATGTTTTCAAACTTAAGAAATCATTGTATGGATTGAAGCAAGCTCCCAGAGCTTGGTATGAAAGATTAAGTTCTTTCCTTCTGGACAATGGTTTCACTAGAGGTCAAGTGGACACAACTCTTTTCTGTAAAACATCTAAGAAGGATATTTTAATTTGTCAAATTTATGTTGATGATATTATCTTTGGAACATCTAATGCTTCACTTGGAAAGGAGTTTGCTAAGTCTATGCAGGCTGAATTCGAAATGAGTTTGATGGGTGAACTCAAGTATTTCCTTGGGATTCAAATCAATCAAACTTCTGATGGAACCTATGTTCATCAAACGAAGTATGTAAAAGAACTTCTGAAGAAGTTTAATCTTTCTGAAAGCAAAGAAGCCAAAACTCCTATGCATCCAACATGTGTCCTAGGTAAGGATGAGGTAAGTAAGAAGGTAGATCAGAATTTGTACAGAGGTATGATTGGATCTCTTCTATACTTAACTGCTTCTAGACCTGACATTCTATTCAGTGTTTGTTTAGGTGCTAGATTCCAATCAGATCCTAGAGAATGTCACTTAACTACTGTTAAGAGAATTCTGAGGTATCTGAAAGGTACTACTAACGTTGGTTTAGTCTATAGAAGATCTAAAGAATACAACTTAGTAGGATTCTTTGATGCTGACTATGCTGGAGATAGAATTGAAAGGAAAAGTACTTCTGGAAGTTGTCAATTCCTTGGAAGTCATTTGATCTCCTGGTACAGCAAGAAGCAAGCTACCATAGCTCTCTCAACTACAGAAGCAGAGTATGTTGCTGTTGCTGGATGTAGCACACAAATGCTCTGGATGAAGAGTCATCTAGAAGATTATCAGATATATGAGAGTAACATTCCTACTTTCTGTGATAATACTTCTGCTATATGTTTATCTAAGAATCCTATCTTACATTCCAAAGCTAAACATATTGAGATTAAACATCATTTTATAAGGGACTATGTTCAGAAGGGTGTTCTTTCTTTGAACTTTGTGGATACAGACCATCAATGGGCTGATATCTTTACAAAACCCGTTGCTGAAGATAGGTTTAAGTACATTCTGAAGAATATCAGTATGGACTTATGCCCAGAATAAGAAGATGAGAAGATCTTTGTATGAATACTTTCTGAAATGTGTTAGGACTAGGCAGCTATAAGAAGTTCTGATACTAATCAATTAGAAGTTCTGATTCTGTTATTACTAACATTTCATTATCTAAGTTGATTCAGAAGCTCTTTTAAAGCAAAACAGCTGTCACCAGTCTTTCCAGAAAATGAACACGTGTTCACTATTTTTGGACAAGCATGCGTGCAGTTGAGGAGACGCCGCCCTAGGTAACTGTGCAAATCATTTCATTTTGTCACTTTATCTCTCCTAACGTCATTTCTCATTAAATGCATATTGATGTCATTTTTTTAAATCATTTCTCTTAAACAGTTTTTCTTTTTTACTTTATTTTATTTTCTCTTTCAAACCGTTTAAATAACCCGCTTCATCTTCATTTCATATTTTTCACTATCTCTCCATTTGTGTATCTCTCTCTTTGCATTCGTTTCTTTCAAACCCTAGTTTGTGATCTGAAACCAAGCAACATCATCATGTATTCATCATCAAGTTCATCAAGCCCAGTAGAAAGACTCTCTTCTACTCAGATTCTTCTCTGCAAGTATGGGTATGCTCCTCTGAAAACCTGCACGATTCCCACTGACGAACTGGAAGTTCTCTGTGAGTTTGCTGTGGACTTCAACAACCTAAGAGCAAACGGTTTTCTGTGTGATGCTAGAATATTAGCACAGGGATGGTCAAACTATCTCGATAGATTGGTTGGACCAATTTATCCTGAACTGGTGAAGGATTTCTGGGTACATGCAACGGTTACCCCAACTGCCATCATTTCCTTCGTGCTAGGGCATGAAGTGGTTATTACAGAAAAGCTCATCAGAAAGCTATACAACCTGGATGATGAAGAAGGTTGCACCGATCCTCAACCTGGAAAGGTTACTGGTATCAGGTTGAATAACAAATCTCTCTTGCTTTCGGAACTGAATCCCATAAAACGGGTACTTTAAGGCCGTTTTATCAAGTATGGGCTGAGATTATTCTGGGTTCTCTTCACCACAGAAAGAACCTATTCTCCTCCTCCGCCTACATCAGTCCGGATCACAAGTATACTCTCTTCTGCATTGGTAGAAAGATAGAACTCAACATCTCTCACATTCTGTTTGAGAATCTGAAAACTTCTATTATTGAGTCAAGAGAAGAAGAAAGGGCAAAGTACCTTCACATTCCAAGGAACACTATTCCTTTCGCCAGAATGATATCTGACATTCTGACTGAAAGCAATTTGCTGGATTCCATCAGGACCCTTGATGCGTCCCAATTTCTTGGAGTGGTTCAAGGTCCCGTCTTCAACGGTGTGGATTTGTTCAGACTTGATCTCATCCAGACGGTATCTTCTGTTGGTACAAGCTTTCCTGACATTCTGTCAAGAAGAGTTCCTGTTGAAGGTTTTGCCACTTTGTTTCATCTAGAACTTCACAAGGCTGTCAAGCATCACTTGGAAGATTCTGTTAGGAAACAATCAGAAGTTGATCCTGCTTGGATCCGTGGCAGAGTACTTCTGTCCAAAGCTGATCTTCATAAGAAGGATCAGAAGAAACAACAGGCTAGGCTAAAAAGAAAAGCTCAAGAAGATAAGGCCAAGCAAGCCAAGAAGCAGAGGATCACCTATGATCCTGACAAGGTGAACACTCCAGAATATCAGCAGAAGAAAATTAGAGATTCCTTTCGTACTCCCAGATCTGCAAATGCTCCTTCTGCAATTGTCTCCAGGCATGTTTTTACACCTCCTTCTGAACCAAAAAATACCTTCACTATACCAAATCCTCTCTCACCTTCTCTTTCTACTCCTGTCTTAAACCCTACACCACTAAATATTCTTCCTCCAACTCCTTCTGACAAGCCATCCTCATCAACACCCATTATAATTATTCCTTCTTCACCTACTCCAATCACAGATATCCCATCTTCCTCAACCACCGCACCTCCACCTTCTCTATCCCATCCCCTACCTACCAGAAAATCCAACCCATGCTGCCTTCTCTACCCTGACTACAAATTCACCTTCAACCCACCTGAACCTGAACCCCATATCTACCTGGAGCTGTTCAGACATGAAGTGATTAGCAGGCTGGACCTCTTGAGAGATGCTTTCCTCAATGGTCTTAATGATGTTTCTACGAGAAACCTCTGGAGGAGCTTTCGCCAGGATTTTCAAGTAGGAGCAATGGGAGTACAGAAGAGACTAGTGGTTGCTGCCCCTGGTTATGCTTGTTAGACGCTGGCCTGAGGATCTGGAGGGGGGGTGAATAGATCTCACAGAGTTTTTCGGAATTATTTCGAACTAAAGCGAAAGCGGTTCTGAATCGACTTGCGTCTATTCCGGACCGTTATTGCAAGGGTCGTATATGTGACAAAACCACAAGATAATTGAGATTAACGATGAAGTGATATGTTATCGAATCAATACGTTTCACAGCTGAAAATCAATTAACTTCTAAATTGACAAACTTTGATTTGCAATGCAGTAATAATGGAATAAGCAAAAAGACAAACACTTGGTGATAATGTTCAAGTTGATGATGATTCAAGATGTGGTGAATTGTGATGTTTATGCAGAACCTTAATTCACAATTTTAACACTTGAATCGTTAATCAATTTTGCAATTATGACCAAATATGAACAGAACGTAAATGAAAAGATAAAAGCGACGAGAACACGATATTTGTTCAGGCAGTTCGTCGATCGTCCTTGCTACGACTACGTCTGCCCCCAATTCCAAATTGAAATTGGGAAATCTTCCATTAATGTTGAAAGTAGTATATACAAAGAAGAAAACAAAGCGATAAACAATAAACCGAATTTGTCGATCCTTTGAATCTTCTTCCCCCTTAATCTTGAGCCAGATCAAGGTGATCCAAGAGCTTCACTTGATCCCTTTTCTGCAGTGTCTTGAATTGCCTTGAACCCTTGTTCTTCAATCTTCACACTCAGATGGATCCTCGATGAAACCTCTTGATAAAAACCCCCAAGAAACACCTATCTTGGAGGACAAAACCCTCGGATTTTATTCACCAAAAACCCCACAAATCTTCACCCACTAGGAATCTTCAATTCCGTTCCATGGACGTTATCGAACTCGATCACTAACCCTCAACGCAAGAGTGATTATGTGTAATTGTGTTGGAGATGACGAAGAACGAAGATGAGAAGCCTTTGTGTATCTTTCAGTCGTTGGTGTTGCTTTCAATAATTGAACCTTGGATAATATATGTGAGTTGCTGGTATGTTGGAGCAGAGTGAACACATGATTTGGGAAGTTTTTAGCATATAGGTCGACCTACCTTGGTGCTTAGGTCGACCTAACAGAGGTAAGAATGAGTCAGAATGAATTTGTTGCCAGTTGAGTCGACCTATTGCTAGGTTAGGTCGACCTAGAATCAGTTAATTCAGCTTTTTGAAGAATTCTTCAGATTAGGTCGACCTGTGGATGTGAGTGGGTCGACCTAACAGTGATATGACAAAAACTCTTCAGTTTAGGTCGACCTGGGAGTGTGGTTAGGTCGACCTACTTGTGGTATTTCTGAAACTTTCTTGTTTTCTTAGTTTTGAGTCGACCTAGATATATTGCAGGTCGACCTGATTTGTCTTGAGTAGCCAACCTAGCATTTCTTTGAGTTCTTTTGTTTAAGCCTTGTTGTTTGTTTGCTTGTGGAGTTTGCCATGGATCAAAAACTTCTTTGTGAATGTGACCTTGTATTTACATTCTCCCCCTTTTTGATGATGGCAAACACTCAATGACATCTCATGATGGCAAACAATCAGTGACATATCTAGCAGAACAAGTAGTGATTGCTCCCCCATACTCTCAGCATCCATAACTAAGCTCCCCCGTACTCTCAGCATCTATTCCCCGTACTCTCAGCATCTATCTCCCCCTTTGACAACATCAAAAAAAAGAAATGCACGAGTAATAGAAACAAGAGACAGTATAAAATAGATAAGGCAGGAACGTAGCACACATAATCGTTAACAGAAGCAAGTAGAGGTGACATAATATCAAAAAAAAAAACTTTTAATGTTACAACCAAGCACACATAATATTCAGACAAATTTAAAAGAAAACTAAACTAAGTACTTAGAAATCTTTAGTAAATATTCATGACAATGATGGAATGAGATGTAATGATATGATGGAATGAAAAGATATGCATCCTAACGCCTTCCCCGTCTTCCTCTTCCTCTTTGAAATGTTTGAGGACGGTCTTCTTCAACTTGTTCCAACAGATCAAGCACGGAGTGGTTTAGAGTATTGAAGCTTTGACTTATGTTGGCATGACGATGCAATGCCATTTCCTCAAACTGATTCTGTCTTAGAGTCAAGTTGGAGGAAAAAGTCTCAAAATCGCTTTTGTGGTCTTGAACCAGGCTGTATAATGATTGATATTGACGTTGTTGTTCGTCATATCGATCTTGTTGAAGTTGTTGCATGTTCTGGAACTGAAGCTGCTGTGTGTCGAAGTGTTGTTGCTGTAGGAGTTACATATTTTCAAGCATGGAGATGATGTTGGACTGATCCGGCGGAGGTGGAGCAGTGTATCCCCAAGGAATTTCTTCCTCTTGAGGAGGTACATATTGCCAATTTGAGTCCGTGTCATGAGCTACATCTTCCATGGTGTGATCCTCATCATTTGCTATTTCTAGATCATTTCCTTCTTCTTCATTCCCTGCAATGTGACCAAATTCCGTAGGATCATCATAGTTGTAGATGATCTTTCCGGTTCCCTTTTGAATGAGATAGTAGGTTTTCTTATTTGGATCCCAACGGTATCCCATGAGGGTTAAGGTTGTTTGGGAGAAGTCTTGATTCTGTTTCATGTGAATGTAGGACAATCCATCGAGTTTCATGCCGAAATGGTTCACGATTGTTTAAATGATTGAGCCATAGCATAGAGCAGTAGTCTTCTGCTTTACCTCTTCAAACTTGGCAGTTAGAAAGTGTGGCCAGTGCACACGTGTCCTGTTTTGAATCAGGTACATTAACACAACCTCATTTCGTTCAATTCTTGAGAATCCGCCTGCTCGTGGTCGAATGACTCTTGAGATAATCCAGTTGAGGAGCCTAGGATCTCTTTTTAGGTGACCGGCTGTGATGGATTCATTTTGCTTGTCAAAGACAGCAGGGTCTTTGAGAATAGATTTCATGTAGGCGACATGATCATAGTTGGCCGGAAAGTCACCGTCTTCTATACGAACTTCATCTCCTAAAAGTGTAAGACCAAAGATACTTATCCAGGCTCGTTTGTCAACAATATGGGATCTCGAACCCATCTTAAACCTAAAATTACAACCTTCCTCTCTTGTGAACCCTGCATAGAAAGCCCTAACAGTGTTTTCACAATACGGTGTGGCACACTCCAAAAGGGGGTGAACATTTTGATGCTGAACAAGACTGACAACATCAGGAATGTGCATGTGCTTAGCAACATGTTGATTATAGATATATTGCTTGACTACCTTCCTCTTCATTTGCCATTTTTCAAAATTTTCTTTGCAATCAGGATGAACAAGGGCTACAGCACTTACCGGTTGAGAGGATGATCCAGATGCGATTTCCTTTCCCTTTCTTGATTTTGGAGGCATTCTTGCTGATGATTTGTGTGAGAGGGATGATTTTTGACAACCTTTGGGTTTGAGGAATTAGGGTTGGCCGTACACAATGATGTGAGAATGAGTGGGAATGGAAAGAGGAATGATTATGAATGAATGGGGATGGGTCGGGTCGACCAACAGACCCAAATTTGGGAATTTTTGAAGCAGTAGGTCGACCTAAATGAAGGCTGGGTCGACCTGACAGAAGCAGTTAGAAAAAGGATCAATTTAGGTCGACTTAAAGTATGGGTAGGTCGACGTAACTGAGCATTTTTGGTTTCTGCTGAAAGTTTTCTTCTGTAGGTCGACTCAGATGCAAGGTAGGTCGACCTAGGTTGCTTCAAATGTTTGAAATTGCCTTAGGGATGTTACTATATGATGCATTTATGCTTAATTACTTGCTTGTATGCCCAAAACATGATGTGTTATGAATGGAGATGATAGACACATATATGTAATTGAGATATATGGATAAACATACATGAAGTCACTATAAGCATGTTAATTGATAGCATATTATAGTATCAATAAAATTTTTGGAAGTGAACAATAAACATGTTACCGCTTTCTCAATGTGTAGGTGTTTTGTCATCATTGTGTGGAATCCTCTTGTCAGTGTGCCATACTCCTAGATTTGATGATGAATTGTCTTGATAGAATGTTTCATGACTTGATTGCTTGATTTTGCGAAAAACTCATCTAGTATCAATTACTTGATGTTCTCCCGGATGCGGGACAGGGTCCCAAACATTATTCTGCTTAGAATAGGTTTAAATTTCCTTGCAATGCAATTTGCCAATTGCACATCAAGTAATGCGTCCTTTGTGTTTTTCGGATTAACTTGTATTTGTGATGTATCTCATACATTAGTGGTGGCCAGGTCACCTACATTTCCTTTGCCAAGAATAGTTCTTCATAGATGACATACCAAAAGTGATATGTCTCCCTTTATGTGTCTTGAGCATCAGCTATCAAGGAACCACCACCTTTCGGCGATGTCAAGACACTTTTCCTGCAAAATTAATTTAGAATGGAAGGTCCCCAATCTTCATTGGGTCCTAGGTGGTGAGTACAGAAGTTGTTGCACTTAGGCACCCATTGAAATACTCCTTTAGGAACTGAAATTCTCCTAAATTTGCATTTTTCAATGGTATGTCCCTTTTTGCAACAATAATGACAGGTAATATGATGAGAATATGCTGTTTTGCTAGTTGATACTTTTGGTACAAAAGTGTATTTACTATATAAAGGAGTATACGATCTTTTGAACTTATTTGGATCAACCGCAAAAGTCACTTTTGGTTGCAGAGCCTTGTCTAACTTGGCTTTTAGATCTCTTACTTCTTTTTGCCAAATGTGACATGTCTCACAACCAAACCATGATGTAGGATCTATTTCAACTTTATCCTTTTGAATGTCTAGCATAGATTGTTTTAAAGCTTCCATATCCTTTTCGGTTTTCTCAACTTTTGATTCAAGATATGAAAAGATTTTCTTATTTGAGGCCAAAAGTTTGAAAGCTTTAATTGCATCTCTATGTAATTCTTCAAAAGCAAGTTTTAGTTGAGAATGAGATACCTTATCTACGAGTTCAGGTTTAAGATGACTTACAGCTTTCTTTTTCTTGTGTTGATGAGCCATAAAACATAGGTTTGCTGATTTTTCTTCATCGCTTGATGAGCTTTCACTAGATGAATCACTTTCCCATGCTATGTAGGCTCTCTTAGATTTGTTATGACCTTTGCTTTGGTTCTTCTCTTTTTCCTTCTTAAGGTATGGACAATCCGGTTTGTAGTGACCGACTTTCCCACAATTAAAGCAAGGGCCTTTGATTTTTCCTTTGTTGTCGTCATCTTGTTTGAACTTGTTTGATTGCTTTCTATAGTTGATCAAGCCTTTGTCAGAATGTTTTGCTCCATTTTTCTTTAGATATTTGTTGTATCTTCGCACAAACAGTCCCATTTCCTCATCATCGGAGTCTTCGTCATCACTTGTATCACTATCCTCTAGCTCTTGTCTTGAGGTCTTGGAGCTTGAAGCTTTTAGAGCTATTGACTTCTTCTCTACCTCTTTCTCCATGTTCTTTTCTTTCTTTGCCCTTTTCTCATGCATGTCAAGGCATTTAAGGTGTTGTTCATGTTCCTCTAGTTTACCAAAGAGAGTGGTAATGTCTAAGGTGTTTAGATCATTTGCTTCCTTTATTGCTGTAACCTTGGGTTGCCATTCCCTGTTCAAGCATCTTAAGATTTTGTTAGTAGCAACTGCATTAGAAACAGTTCTATCAAGAGAATTTAACCGATTTTTCAGGTGAACGAATCTCTTCTGCATGTTTTCGATGGATTCACCATCTTCCATGTGGAAGAGTTCAAACTCTTGAGTTAACGTATTGATCCTAGCTAGTTTGACATCATCCGTTCCCTCGTGGGCAACTTGCAATGTGTCCCACATAGCTTTAGCGGATCTACAATGGGAAACGCGATAGTATTCATCAACTCCTAGAGCTGAGATTAGAATGTTTCTCGCTTTCCAATCGTATGCATATCTCTTTTCATCTTCAGCATCCCAAGTATTTTCTGGTTTTGTAACAACTGCACCAGCTGCATTTGTCATGGTGATCTGAAAGGGACCATTGACAATAGCTGTCTAGATGTTCCTATCAATTGCATTGATGTGGACACACATACAATCCTTCCAATAGCCATAGTTTTCACCGTTGAAAACTGGAGCTCTATTGTGAGCCCTTTTAGGTCCGGAAGCCATCTTTCCAATAAGTGTTTCACGTAGCACGGAATAAACCAGAGCTCTTGATGCCACTTGTTAGACGCTGGCCTGAGGATCTAGAGGGGGGGTGAATAGATCTCACAGAGTTTTTCGGAATTATTTCGAACTAAAGCGAAAGCGGTTCTGAATCGACTTGAGTCTATTCCGGACCGTTATTGCAAGGGTCGTATATGTGACAAAACCACAAGATAATTGAGATTAACGATGAAGTGATATGTTATCGAATCAATACGTTTCACAGCTGAAAATCAATTAACTTCTAAATTGACAAACTTTGATTTGCAATGCAGTAATAATGGAATAAGCAAAAAGACAAACACTTGGTGATAATGTTCAAGTTGATGATGATTCAAGATGTGGTGAATTGTGATGTTTATGCAGAACCTTAATTCACAATTTTAACACTTGAATCGTTAATCAATTTTGCAATTATGACCAAATATGAACAGAACGTAAATGAAAAGATAAAAGCGACAAGAACACGATATTTGTTCAGGCAGTTCTTCGATCGTCCTTGCTACGACTACGTCTGCCCCCAATTCCAAATTGAAATTGGGAAATCTTCCATTAATGTTGAAAGTAGTATATACAAAGAAGAAAACAAAGCGATAAACAATAAACCGAATTTGTCGATCCTTTGAATCTTCTTCCCCCTTAATCTTGAGCCAGATCAAGGTGATCCAAGAGCTTCACTTGATCCCTTTTCTGCAGTGTCTTGAATTGCCTTGAACCCTTGTTCTTCAATCTTCACACTCAGATGGATCCTCGATGAAACCTCTTGATAAAAACCCCCAAGAAACACCTATCTTGGAGGACAAAACCCTCGGATTTTATTCACCAAAAACCCCACAAATCTTCACCCACTAGGAATCTTCAATTCCGTTCCATGGACGTTATCGAACTCGATCACTAACCCTCAACGCAAGAGTGATTATGTGTAATTGTGTTGGAGATGACGAAGAACGAAGATGAGAAGCCTTTGTGTATCTTTCAGTCGTTGGTGTTGCTTTCAATAATTGAACCTTGGATAATATATGTGAGTTGCTGGTATGTTGGAGCAGAGTGAACACATGATTTGGGAAGTTTTTAGCATATAGGTCGACCTACCTTGGTGCTTAGGTCGACCTAACAGAGGTAAGAATGAGTCAGAATGAATTTGTTGCCAGTTGAGTCGACCTATTGCTAGGTTAGGTCGACCTAGAATCAGTTAATTCAGCTTTTTGAAGAATTCTTCAGATTAGGTCGACCTGTGGATGTGAGTGGGTCGACCTAACAGTGATATTACAAAAACTCTTCAGTTTAGGTCGACTTGGGAGTGTGGTTAGGTCGACCTACTTGTGGTATTTCTGAAACTTTCTTGTTTTCTTAGTTTTGAGTCGACCTAGATATATTGCAGGTCGACCTGATTTGTCTTGAGTAGCCAACCTAGCATTTCCTTGAGTTCTTTGGCTTAAGCCTTGTTGTTTGTTTGCTTGTGGAGTTTGCCATGGATCAAAAACTTCTTTGTGAATGTGACCTTGTATTTACAATGCTGGTTACCTTCTAGAGGGTGATAATGGTATCTACTATCATCCCCTCAGAAACAGGGTTGCTGTTGAGGAGAAGAAGTTTGTGGATGAACTAGAAGAAGCAAGAATTGCTGCTGCAATGGAAGCTAACCCTTGCAGGGAAATTGTGGTCTGGAAACCTTAATATCATGTTTTGCTTGGAGACTTCAGGACGCTCTTTGACTTTCTGAGGGAAAACCCTTCTGTGAAAGACCCAAGCTTGGTCATTCCAGAAGTTGTTGACCCACCAGAAGTTGAAGGTCCTTCTGCTCCTAGGAATCTTGCTGCCATTCTTCAGGCACTTGAGAATGGAGATTCTGAGGTTCCTGCTGCAGAGTATGGAGATGCTTCTATGCAAGAAGCAGATGCTGATCATGTTGCTGAAACAATTCCTGTTGAGGAAAATCCTGCAAATGATCTAACTATGGAAGCTGCGGATCAGAATGTCATCCCTATGGAAAGAAGTTATGAAGCTTCTTCTGATGAACCTTCCCGTCTTGCAAGGACTCTGGAAGTTATTCAGAAGAACCAGGATGAGCAGAGATCAATCAACGCTGAGTTTCGTGATTTCATGGAAAGGTAGAATGAGAGCAACAGTGGGATTCATGATATGCTGGCCAAGATCATGTTGAAGCTAGGGCCATCTTAGATTGAGTCTTAGATTGTTTTCCTTTTGCTTTGCTGCATCTGTTTTGGCATCTTCCTTTTGTACTTCTGAACCTTTGTTTCTATGAGCTTAATGACAATTATCCTTTTCTTCTATGTGTTTGTTGTGTTTTTCATCTGAATCTTTTATGTTTTTGATGTTATGACAAAAAGGGGGAGAAAAATGTGATAAATGATCTGATTTATTTTATCAGTTGCTGGGAGAAAGGCTCCACATTTCTAACAGAACTTGCAAAGTTCTATGCTTTTGAGTGTTGTCTTGCAGGAATTGAAGATCCTCTTTAAAGCTCAACATGAGAAGCAAAGAGATGAGGAAAAGCAATTCTATAAAGAATCAAGCTCTTAGAAATTGAAGCAAGCTGAGTGCTAAAAAGCTTCAAGACCAGAAGCAAGAAGGAAGAATGTTCTGATATTCTGATGATAGAATATACTTTCATTCTTATTCCTTATATGTTCTGATGCATGTTTTTAGTTACAAAATATGCTCTAAAACATTATGTTTGCGTGCTCTGACACATAATTATTTTCTCTGATACATATTATATGTTCTGAAACATATTCTATGTTCTGATTCATTCATGCTGACTTTTGTCGTTTAGTTTGTTCTGTAACATTTCAGGATGTAGAAATGCTCTGATGATGCTCTGGTACATTCAACAATGTTCTGATACAATCTAGCATGTAATGACTCAAGAAGATATTCAAGCTCTAAAGCTGTCCAATGGAAGCAAGAATCAGAAGCTATGAATATTCTGAAGATCTAGGAAATTCAAGTTCTGAAGCTGTCCTATGGAAGCAAGAATCAGAAGCTGTGAATGTTCTGAAGATCTAAGCATATGTGAACGTCTCAACTGAAATACTCAGGGAAGTCTTTTATTTATAAAATTCTTCTAGTATTTATTTCAGGGGGAGATTATTTATCTTAGGGGGAGATTGTTAATCTCAGGGGGAGACATATTCACACATTGTCTATATGCTTATGCTATAGCTGTGTAATTGTCCTTAGCCGTCTGTCCTTTCTGATCGCAAATTCAAATCATTTATGTATGTTTTTGTCATCATCAAAAAGGGGGAGATTGTTAGAACAAGATTTGTTCTGATCAATATTCTTAGTTTTGATGATAACAAGGATATGAATTTTGTATGAGATAATGTGGTACTCTAATACTATGCAATTTCCGTTTCAGGAATTATACAAAGAGTATGCACAAAATCAGCGCAAGAAGCACTGACTCAGAAGGTTCAGCATGCAACATCAGAACGTGGTCTGGCAAGACATCAGAAGATGGTCAAGCAGAATCAGAACATGGGTCTATGGAAGCATCAGAAGAACTTGAGATCAGAAGCAGAAGCACTGAAGTTCTCATGGTATCACGCTCAGAAGCTCTTCAAGGTCAGAAGACAAGAAGATGCTCTGCACCAAGCTGTTTGACTCTGATGACATTCAAACGTTGTTTACACAAACATCAGATCAGAAGCAAGTACTAGACTGGCAGGCTACGCTGACTGACAAAAGGAACGTTAGAAGCTATTAAAGGCAACGTCAGTAAACACAGAAGAGTGAAACATTAAATGCAATGTTGTACGGATTACGCAAAGCATTAAATGCTCCCAACGGTCATCTTCTCAAACGCCTATAAATATGAAGTTCTGATGAGAAGCTGTAGACAAGACTTTTATGCAAAAACGCTGAAACGTTGTTCAAATCAAAAGCTCTCAAACTTCATCATCAAGCTCACTACATTGCTGTTGTAATATCTTAGTGAGATTTAAGCTTAAACTTAAGAGAAAACCACAATTGTGATAATATCTTTATAAGAAGCATTGTAACTCTTAAAAGAATTTGTTTACATTAAGTTGTAAGTTCTAGAGTGATCAGGTTGTTGATCAGTATACTCTAGAAACTCTTAGAAGTTGTCTAAGCTGTTTGTTCCTAGAGTGATCAGGTTGTGATCAGGATACTCTAGAAGACTTAGAGTGTTTCTAAGTTGAAAACCATTGTAATCAAGTGTGATTAGTGGATTAAATCCTCAAGTGAGGTAAATCACTCCAAGGGGGTGGACTGGAGTAGTTTAGTTAACAACGAACCAGGATAAAAATCATTGTGCAAATAGTTTTTATCTTACAAGTTTTAAAGCTACACTTATTCAAACCCCCATTTCTAAGTGTTTCTCTATCCTTCACTATATGCATTGACTTAGCCTCTGTCAAGTCCCGTATTGATAGAACCTTTGGCCAGTTTGTGAGAGTGTTCATCGTTATGGATTTGTCTATGCCACTAAATCATAATGTGTTGGTGGAAAGAGAAGGATTTACGTTTTTCTCTGATATTGAGTACGAGAGCTTACCAACATTCTGTGGGCATTGTAGAAAAACGGGACATGTGGTTCAAGAATGCAAAATGCTTGGTCTTCATCAGGCTAGTGGTATCCCAAAGAATCAGAAGGTTGGTTTTGGTTTTCAATGCATTAATTCTCAGAATTTTGCAGTTCAGGCCCCTGAAGAATCAGAATCATCTATGTCAGCTTTCGTGGATGCAACGCAGGATATACCCGATAGACATATTGAAGGCTTTTTACAAAGTTCGTGGGACAATATTGCTAAATTACCCAAACCAGATGGTGTTTTCTCATCTGCAGTTGCAGGTCTCAAAAAGTAAAACTCTTCAAAGATCAAGAAGAAGGACTCTACTAGGTCTCAAGCAGGACCCAAGAAATCTTCCTTATGAAGTGTGTTTTTTGGAATATCCGGGGTTTGGCTAATGCCCCTTCTCGTTTAGACCTGAAGAGTATTTTTAAGTCTCATAATCCTGATTTTGTTTTTATTGCCGAGCCGAAAATTGAGTTTGCTCATTTCCACTACAATTGGTTCTCTAGACATGGTCTTAAACTTTTCTCTTCGAACGCGTTGGATAAACCATCTCTTTGGTGTCTGTGCAGGGAGGAATTTAACCCAATTGTATTGTCTTTATCTGATCAATTTTTTGCATTTTCTTTTAGTATGGATAATAAGGTTATAGCTATTGCTGCGATCTATGCCGGTACGAATCTTTATAAACGGAGAGAGCTTTGGAGTGAGCTGTCTCATTTGATTATGTCTCAACCGATGCCGTGGGTGTTCTTTGGGGATTTCAACGCCATAATGGGAGCTCATGAGCATAGGGGTAGGCTTAGTCCTGCGAAGAGGCCGATGCAGGATTTCCAGGTTTGGTCCAATAGTAACTCTCTTATCCATTTCCCTACTGCAGGTGCTTTATTCACTTGGTCGAATAAGCGGGAACCTCTTTTATCTGTTGAAAGGAGACTTGACCGGTGCATTGGCAATTATAATTGGATTGACATTTGCAGCTTCTTAGCAGTTTCTTCCCTTCCCAAATTCTGCTCTGATCACCACCCTCTTCTGCTAGAATTTCATATTAATTTTGCGCATCAGTCTTCGCAATTCAAGTTTCTGAGTGCTTGGTCCCTTCATGAAGGTTGCAAACAAGTTATCTCTTCTGCTTGGTCCCGTAAGTTTGTTGGTTGCCCGATGGTTATCTTTTCCAATAAGCTCCTTTCGTTGAAAAAAGATCTTAAAGTGTGGAATAAAGTTACGGTTGGGAACATTTCTGATAACGTCAAAAAGGAGGAAGAACAGCTTCGGATTATCCAAAATGTTATTCAAGTCGATGGTTTAAGTGACTCTCTCAAGGCCATGGATGCTGACGCTCAGTCCGGTCTTCTAAAGGCTCTTGATATGGAAGAAAAACTTTGGCGTAGCAAATCCAAAACTAAGTGGAGCTTGGAAGGAGATCGTAATACGGCGTATTTTCACAGAATATCCAAAATTAAGCAAACTTTTAGGCCCATATCTATCCTGGTTGATGGTGATAATAATATCACAAATCCTATGGAGATTGCTAATCATACGGTCCGCTATTTTGAAAATCTTTTTGCTGCTAACGTTTCTTCTGTGCAGGATTTCTCTATGGGGGATAATACCATTCCGACTTTGGTTGATGAGGCGAAAAATGTAATTCTCACCAACATTCCATCTATGCAAGAAATAACAGCAGCGGTTTTTAGCTTAAATGGGGACAGTGCTCCGGGTCCAAACGGCTTTGGAGCGGCGTTTTTCCAGACCTATTGGGACATTATCAAGCAAGACGTCGCGAATGCGGTGATTCAATTTTTCTCCTCTGGTTGGGTGCTGCCGAGCTTTAATGCCAATTCCATTATTTGTATTCCTAAGATTAAAGGGGCTGACTCGCTTGATTTGTTTCGTCCGATTGCGGTGGCAAATTTTAAATTTAAAATCATTTCTAAAGTTCTCGCCGACAGACTTGCTGCCATCATGCCTATTCTTGTTTCTAACGAGCAACGCGGTTTTATTCAAGGAAGAAGGATCCAGGACTGCATTGGTTTAGCTTCTGAGGCTTTTAATTTACTCGACACTAAATCTTGGTGTGGCAATATTGCGCTTAAAGTGGACATAACGAAAGCCTTCGACACTCTTCGGTGGGATTTCTTGATTAAAGATCTTCAGAAATTTGGCTTTAACGAAAAATTCTGTTCTTGGATCAATTGCATTCTCCACTCTGCCCAGCTCTCGGTAAATGTAAACGATAGTCTTAATGGTTACTTTCATTGTTCTCGTGGAGTCCGGCAAGGGGATCCGTTATCGCCGTTATTGTTTCGTCTTGCGGAGGAAGTCTTGAGCAGAAAGATTTCTTCTTTGGTTTCTTCTAATATGCTGGAGCTGTCCAAGGGGTCTTGTAACACTCATGTTCCTTCTCACATTCTTTATGCGGATGACGTTTTTCTTTTTTGCAAAGGGAAAATTTCTAATGTCAAGATTCTCATGTCTACTTTCGAGGAGTATGCGGCTGTCTCGGGGCAGTTTGTGAACTGTAGTAAATCTTTGATTTTTGGTGGGGCTATGTCAGCTGCTAGGCTCCGTATTCTCTCGGATATTTTGGGTTTTAAAATTGGTGCAGCTCCTTTTACTTATCTCGGTGTTCCCATTTTCAAAGGCAAACCAAAAGCGGTGTTTTTGAGACCTATTTCGGATAGAATTGTGAGTAAATTCTCCTCTTGGAAAGGCTCGTTGTTGTCCTTTGCCGGGAGAGTAGAACTCGTTAAATCGGTCATTCAGAGCATGCTAACGCATTCCGTGTCCATCTACATGTGGCTTATTTCTCTCCTCCGAGACCTTGAGCGTGCTATCAAAAGATTTATTTGGAGCGGCGATCCGTCTAAAGGTAAAGTTATTTCTGTTTCTTGGAAGAAGATGTGCCTTCCTTTAGCTGAAGGAGGGCTTGGTCTCCGATCTCTCGTAAAGTTGAATGAAGCTCTCAATTTGAAGTTAGCATGGGAGTTATCTACATCTACTGAATCCTGGGCAGTGCTCCTTAGAAGTAGAATCTTAAGAAAGAATAAGTTCATAAAGCATCATATTTTCTCTTCTATTTGGTCTAGCGTCAAATCTGATATGCAAACTATTTTGGATAATTCTGCATGGTGTTTGGGCAATGGAGAATCTATTAGTTTGTGGTTCGACAATTGGTGCGGCGACCCCTTTTCTCGTGAGGAGGCTGATCCAGATAATTTGGTTGATCAGAAGGTGAGTGATATCATTGTTCATGGTGATTGGGACTTTTCTAAAGCTTTATCGCCTCTTTCCAACTCTATTCAAATGCGTATTCGTTCTTCGCACACTCCGAATGTTCTTCGGCCGGATGCTAGAGTTTGGAAGCATTCTACCAATGGTGACCTCTCACCTAAAATTTGTTATGATTTCAAGAGGCCTCGAGGTGTTCCGCTTGATTGGTGGCGTTGGATATGGGCGAAAACGATTCCTCCCTCAAAATCCTGTATGGTTTGGAAGCTGCTTCATAATAAGATTGCAACTGACGATCAATGGAAGCGAAGGTCTTTTGTGTTTCCGTCCCAGTGCGACTTATGTTACGAAGAGGAAGAATCCTCTCATCACTCGTTCTTCCTTTGCAAGTTTGCCTCTCAATTGTGGGCCTGGGCTGCTCAGATGCTCCAGTTCCACGGGCTGCTCACGGATTGGGATGTTGTGCATTCTTTGTTGAACAAGACAAGCTCTGGTCAGTATAAAATTTTACACTGTGCTGTAGTGGTTCTCGTTATTAATGCTATATGGCTAGCTGTTTACGGTGATTTCCGGTAAACAACCGCTAGTCCTCCAAACTATAAAATATACTTTGGTTACTCGCAGGATCGACTAGATTGATCCTAGGACATAGTCAAACAATTGTCTTTCGATATGATTTGGGTCATGTTTGTTTGTTCTGACTTCAAGAAAACTTGTTTGTGATATGATCGTATGACTATTCACTCGAAACAACACTTGTTACACATGTTAATATGACTTTTGATAAATAAAACGTAAATAAAAGCGTGTAAACTGCAAGAATGTAAAGTGCAGGAATATAACGTACAATAATGTAAAATGCAAAAATATAAAGTGCTTCGAAATAAAAGTTAAGCGAAGAAAATAATGGAATTGAAAAGATACTTTGAATAAAGAAAGATACAAATGTATTTAAAATGGTGTTGGTGTCATACGTACATTTCTCAGCGAACTCGTTCTCTAAACACTTGATACTTGAGTGATTTGTGAGTGATTTGTACAAAATGAACACACGGAATCCTAACATTAAGACCCTTATTTATATTAATTTTGACCCTAACGGTCCTACACTAATCTGATGCCACGTTTCTCACAAGAATCCCTGGGATGCCACCTGTCTTTGTTCAGTTACACAGACTACTTCGAAATTCAAATCCTCCCACCTGAATCCTCTTTCGACGCGTGGCAACGTGATCAGAACCGAGAATGTCACGAAAACACGTTAAGCTTCAGTACCCTTCGTATTTCGTAAAAACGTTTAAGTCTTTAAAGATAATCCTCTTCGAATTAGCTCTGATCCTAACCATCTTCATTCCAACTCAAACAACATCCTTGAAACATGGCCATCAGTAGCCATTCTTATTCTAAAAAATGGTCATTAGTAACCATCACTCTTCGATTCATAATTCTTCAAAGACTATTTCCTCTAAACAAAATCTCCAGCCAACAAATTGCCCCCAATAAATGCCTGTTTCAAAAATAAGAGAAATAGGCGTTTCTTGTTATGACGAGATTTCGTTTTACTCACTTTTTAGAGTTCCAAGACAACTGACTAACGTCATAATCATTTATGACTCCACTTTCAAAACGTCTTGTCATTTTCAAAGATGTCTTCTTAGAACTTACATTCTCACGTTCTGTCATTACTTCATGATCATTACTCCTATATATT
The DNA here is from genome assembly GCF_029867415.1 of Vicia villosa. NCBI lineage: Eukaryota > Viridiplantae > Streptophyta > Magnoliopsida > Fabales > Fabaceae > Vicia > Vicia villosa. Next base: position 85,536,986 of record NC_081185.1, read on the forward strand.
AGGAGTAAGGCTAACAACTGTTCGACCGCCGTTGGATTAAATCAACGCATGCCGCGTGTCTTTTGACCTTTACCCAAAAGATTTGAAAGGGTTTCCGTTAAACCTTTAAATACTTGAACTTCTACCCTCACATAACTTTCACTTCTATTCTCCTGCGTTCATCACTGAAAAGAAAATCTTTTTTGGTCTCGTTTAACCCATTTCCCAAATCAAATTTACTCATGGCATCTTCTTCAAATGCTCTTCAACCTATTCAAACACTTCAAAATCCTACGCATATAGGGAATCAAGAACACATTCCAGACCTAAATGCTGCAGAGGCGCGCGCTATCTACGCTTCTCAGGTAATCATCCCTTTTGAACTTTCTGGAAAAACTCACGCTTTCATGGGTCCTTTACCGGGAGGAAATAACCCCTCTTTGAGTAAATTTTTCCCTGCTTATTATAAAACTAGACCTTTAGTTAGCAAGAATAAGATAGATGAAGATGGTCATCCAATCTTAGCTGATCCTGACAACGCAGAAGAAACCTCGACTGAAACTTCTCCGGTCTTAGAGAAAATTAGGTTAAACTATGTAACCAATTTTGTGAAAGTCTTTAGGTCAATCCCTTTAGCAAAAGATCCTGAATTGTATTACGCTTGGCTAGCCAAGGTGGAAAAGCAAAAGGCTTCATTCTGGAAAGAATTAGGGATTTATGATCTAATTCAGTTATCTAAGACAGGTTTAGAATATAACCAAACCATCTTAGTAGCATCAGTACATTTCTGGGATGCTTTTCACAATACTTTCCACCTTCCTTGCGGAATGATTACTCCTACTCTTTTCGATATAACTGCTATTACCGGGCTTCGACCTACTGGGGAACTCTTTGATCCCAACTTCATGGATACTGATACCATCCAGTTCAATGAGGGAACAGTCACCTATACTGCTTTCATTCAAAGTTACCACGTTCAAACGACTACGAAAGTCACTGATGAAGAACATATTGCATTTCTAGCACTTTGGCTTTCAAGATGTGTCTTTTGTTCTAGGTCTATCCAAGTAGCAAAGAGATATCTCTGTATGGCTAATCAGATAAATGCCAGAAAGAAGCTAAACTTAAGCCATCTAATTTTAAGATTTCTCTACGAGAACCTTGGTGAAGCAACAGATCTCGTTAAAAACTATAAGACAGGATCCCTTCTTTTTGCTGGTCCTTTCTGGTTGTTGCAATTATGGCTTAATGCCACTTTTGAGGCTCACCTCCCATACAAAAGTGTTGTGGATGAAGAAAACACAGATATAAAGAATCGAACAGTGGAAGGAACCCGATTAGCTTACCTAACTCCAAAGGAAGAAACTGGAAAACTTCATGAAGCCTTCTTGGCATATGTGATGATGTTCGCTAAACGTTACCAGTTTAGCCCATCTATGGCTCCTTTCGTAAAAAGGAAGGTAGGTCTAGAATGGTTTACTCGTGAATTTCCAGCAACTTCTTCCAACCAACAAGCCGAATCCATGATCATTTGGGAGGCTTTCCTTACTCCTAAGCTGTTATACCACCGACTTCGATCTCCAAAGAGTCACTGCTGTCTTCTTTGTTATCAACCAAATCTGGTTTCGAGACAATTTGGGTTGGTTCAACTCAAACCAAAGTGTATGTACGACAAAAGGAATCACATGTGTCTACACACTTCACATCTAGCAGAAGATGAATATGAGTCAAAGATCTCCAAATATGTTGGCATCACCACTCTGTCTCCCGTCTCTTTCGAACCTGCTTTTTATTCTACCATAGATTTTCATCAATGGTGGACAGATTACTATACCACGCAAATCTTCGATGCTGAAAGCCTTACTCGAGAACTAACTGAAGCTTTTGCTGATGTGCAGGCGAACTTCCATAAAGGTACTTCAACTCACATTAAAGAAATCCAAGCATCTCAAAAATTCTTTGAAACTATCTATAGGCCTGATGATCTTAGTCGGACCGTTCGTGAGGCTGCGGTCATTTTACGTGAAAAGTTTTCTGCTAAATTGGATAAGTTGAAATTGCCCACGTCTGTTCGACCTGAACTACGTTATGAAGTGCCTTTCGAACTTAATCCTCCAAAATTTCCTCCACTACCTAGTGTCGATTTTGGTGTGGCTTTAAGCCCTCCTTTTCCAGACTGGTTTATGTGTGGGAATGTCATAAAAATCCTTCAGGAACAATCTAAAAAATGCGCTGAACGAGTGGTCCCGACTAAGCATACCCTAGATACTTTCGAAGGACATCTTCATATAGGTCTTGAGCACGTTCGCGTCTTGACTCCAATACCTGAAGGTTAGGGTTTAGACAATCCTTCGACTAACTTTCCCTTCTTTACTGAGATACTGATTCCTATTTTGTTCACAGCTGTTACTCGAAAGAAAAGTATCAAGGAGACCCCTGCACAGAAGGGTTCTGGAGCTTCGAGGAGCACCAAGACAAGTGAGAGTGATTCTGTTACCACTGGCAAGAAACCCACGGTACGTGTACACCTTATTTTCGAGTTTGTGCAATTTTTGAATATTACTCAGTTGGTTTAATATGCATCTTCAGAGCTCGAAGCCTCCAGCACCTTCGAAGTGAAAAATTCCTCAGACAACTGCTTCAGATGACGAAGATAAATCTCCTCCGCGTCCTAGACAAGCAACGAAGAAAAGACAGAAAGCTGCCACCCCTTTAACCAAAGGAAAAAGATCTGGGACTTCGAAGCTTACTTCATCGAGTGATAAGGTATCTTCTGATGAATCACCCTTAAAGGCTACTAATACTATCCCTACTGTAGAGAGCCACAACTCAAGCCCAGACAATGTTCCAACCAAGGTATTTGGATTTCATAACCTAATCATCTTTTCAAACATTACTTTTAATGATTAGGTTCACATCTTACCTTACAAATGCAGGATGATGCAGGCACAGCTACTTCTGATCTCAAAACCTCAAGTCTCAACATTGACCTTGACAATCTTCGAGGTAAATGTCTGCCTTCTCTGATGACAGATGAATTGCTTGCAACCTTTCCGTTTTGATCAATTCTAACCGTTCAATACAGGTGTTCCTCAACACAAATCTCCTATGCTTTCTCTAGTTCTCGAAGACACTCAGCCCCTTGCAACCATCATTCCAACTGTGCCTGCTGAAGAAAGCCATTCGAATGATGATTCTCCACCTACTCGTCAAGGTGAAAATATGGGGGAAAATCCTCAATGTTCAGATAGTGATAATGTAGTTGGACAACCAACTGACAGCGAAGATACTATTTCTGAACATGATGCTGCGGAGGAAACTTCCAACTTGCCTACACCTGATCCTCATAAAGCTTCGACTTTCGGGACTATAGCTACTCCTTTGGCTACTTCGAAGCAGGCCCCAGCAATGCTTACACCTTCAGAACTAGAGCAACTCAAGAAAATTGATCCCGTAAGCTTCCTCAAGACCATGATGAGTGTTGACAACGTTTTTCCCGTTGGGCTTGGAACTTCTTCTAACGTCCAGGAAGGGAGCGGTGACAAGGATGATATTCCTAATCTCCTTCGTCAAATAAGGGAGAAGTTATTTGAAACCAACCTCATTGAAGTTATAAGCAAGGATTCCACCAGCTGTTACAGCTTAAACAATCTTTTGAAGAAAGTGGATTTACTTCTGGTCTCAGAAGAAGTTTCACAAGTGATTGTTTCGCTGGGTCCCCTGATCGAAAAGCTTCAATATGATATTCTTCAAAAATGAAATGTTGACGAACAACTCACAACAAAGGTGACTTCTCATAGTTCTTCATGGAAAGCTGTTAATGATGCAACAACAAAGGCTGACGCCCTCAAGCTTAAACGTTCGAAGAACAAGAAAGAATATGAAGCCTGTGAAGCAAATATTAAATCCTGGAAACGAGAAATTAAACTCCTCGAAGAGAAGATAAAGGAAGCCCAATCTCGTCAGGAAACAATCCAACAAACCCATCAGGAAGAATTAACTGAAGTGGCGCAGTTAGAGATTCGACACTTCGAGACGGCACAGAAGCTAGTGCGAGAAATCGAGGAACTAAAAAGACAACAGGCATTAATCGAACGTCGTATGTCTTTATGGGAATCCCAGTATTCGAAGATGAAAGATAACCTTCCTAGGGACTTTAATTAATTACTTTGAATCTTGTACTATCTTTCTTCATTTCGTACTTAGTTCTTTTTCTTTTCTTTTTGTAATCAAACTTCCCCAGGAATGTATATGCAGTTTGTCTTTCCATTTTCCAAATATCAAATTCTATAATTGTCACGGGTACCGTTTTAACAATTCCTAAAAAATTGTCAAAATTTATTTTTATTATATTAATGACTTTAATAATGTACCCACGTGACATGATTACTCTTCGCAGCCTCTCAAGCCTAGACTTGACGTTTCTACTTCCCTAGCCGTAACCATCATTAAATGATGACATCACTTTTCAAAACGTCTATTTGAGACGTGCGTGTATCAGTTTTCAAAATGATTACACTTCAACTTCCAAGGCGGGAAACGGCGGAGGCCATAACTTCTCTTGGGGATACCAAACGCAGTCCAATCAACACTTAAGAGATAAACCTTTCTTTTATGGCCAACGTATTCTATATAAGGCTTAGCATTCTACTCATTCTTTCATTCTCTCATCAAACTCTTATCAAGTTTCCCTTCTTCCCCTTATACTCTTTCAAATACAGAGTTTGATAAAACCTCTTGTACTCTCTTCCTCAAAATGGCGCAACCTTTGACTTACGCTACCATCCGGTCCTGCATTAAGAAAGAATTCAACCTCTCTGAGGAGGAGTTCGATGAAAACTGCATCAATATTGGCGTACTCTTTGCTGACCAACAACTCCCGTTTTACCAGGAAATCCTGGAGGGGTCCGTTTATCCTAACATGCTGGAAGATTTCTGGATGTTTGCGTCCCTCCGCATAGATCCAGAAGGAAGAACCACCATCGTGTCCCAGGTTCGAAGGGCTCATATCACCATTACTCCCTCAACCATCTCTGAACTGCTGAGATGTGATAATTTCGGGGAAGCGTTTGATGATAAAACCATTAACATGACTACCTCTGATGTCTTGAGGTCCCTCATGGCTAATGATTCCTTTAGCGCTAAACTCATTAGAGTTTGGCACCAACTCTTAGTGGGCAACTTTCGTCCACGAAACCATGATCAAGACAGCATCATGGTGGAAGATTTGGAGTTCATACTCTGTGCTCTCCGAGGAAGGAAAATCAACTTTTCACTGCTGATCTTCAAGCAGCTTGTCAAAGCTGTTGCTATGGCCGCCTCTTGTCAAGGCGTAGTGACGTGTCTTCCTTATGGAAGGTTGTTGTCTTACATGTTTCTGAAAAAGGGCATAGTGAGAAGAATGTCTAAGTCAGGATCTCTAGATCTCTTTGAAGCAGAAAGCTTGCCCCTGCTATCTTTGAAAGGTATAGAACAAAGGATCAACTAGAGGGTGCATTGTTTGAAGCTTTGATGGAGATAATATAGGTCTTAGTTTTATTTTTGAATGCTCCTTTTAATAGCCTCTAGTATGAAGGATAGAAAAACACTTAGAAAGGGGGGGTTTGAATAAGTGTAGCTTTAAAAACTTGACAGATAAAAATAAATTGCACAGTTATTTTTATCCTGGTTCGTTGTTAACTAAACTACTCCAGTCCACCCCCGCAGAGATGATTTACCTCAACTGAGGATTTAATCCACTAATCGCACAGATTACAATGGTTCTCCACTTAGTCAGCAACTAAGTCTTCCAGAGTCTTCTGATCACACACTGATCACTCCAGGAACAACTGCTTAGATACCCTCTAAGACTTTCTAGAGTATTCTGATCCACACGATCACTCTAGTTACAACCTGCTTAGATAACCTCTAAGACTTCCTAGAGTATTCTGATCCACACGATCACTCTAGTTCCTTACAACTTAATGTAATCAATTCTAAGAGTATTACAATTGCTTCTTAAAAGCTATAATCACAACCTGTGATATTTCTCTTAACGTTTAAGCTTAATCTCACTAAAATATTACAACAGCAATGTAGTGAGCTTTGATGAAGATGAAGATTCTGAGCTTTGAGTAGAACAGAGTTTCAGCAAGTTAATATGAGTTGTTTTTGTTCAGAATCGTTAACCTTGCTTCTCATCAGAACTTCATATTTATAGGCGTTGGAGAAGATGACCGTTGAGTGCATTTAATGCTTTGCGTGTTCCGTACAGCATCGCATTTAATGTTATACGCTTTTGTCAACTACCTCGAGCCTTGTTCACGCTGTGTCTACTGACGTTGCCTATAATAGCTTTTAACGTTCCTTTTGTCAGTCAGCGTAGCTTGCCACTTGTACTTCCTTCTGATCTGATGTTTGTGAATATAACGTTTGAATATCATCAGAGTCAAACAGCTTGGTGCAAAGCATCTTCTGATCTTCTGACCTTGAAGTGCTTCTGAGCGTGATACCATCAGAACTTCAGTGCTTCTGATCTCATGTTCTTCTGATGCTTCCATAGACCCATGTTCTGATTCTGCTTCGACCATCTTCTGATGTCTTGCCAGACCATGTTCTGATGTTGCATGCTGAACCCTTTGAGACAAAGCTTCTGAGCGCTGAATTATGCATACTCTTTATATATTTCCTGAAAAGGAAATTGCATTGGATTAGAGTACCATATTATCTTAAGCAAAATTCATATTATTGTTATCATCAAAACTAAGATAATTGATCAGAACAAATCTTGTTCTAACAATCTCCCCCTTTTTGATGATGACAAAAACATATATAAATGATATGAATTTGCGATCAGAAAGAGCAGACGGCAAAAGACAAATTACACAGCTATAGCATAAGCATATGAATATGTCTCCCCCTGAGATTAACAATCTCCCCCTGAGATAAATAATCTCCCCCTGAAATAAATACTCGAAGAACTTTAATAAAAGACTTCCCTGATTATTTCGGTAGAGACGATCATATAAGTTTCTGTCTTTAGAGAATTCATAGCTTCTGACTTCTGCTTCCATTGGACAGCTTCAGAACTAGAATTTCTTTAGATCCTTAGAACACTCACAGCTTCTGATTCCTGCTTCCATCTAGGACAGCTTCAGAACTTGAATTTCTTTGATCTTTAGAACATTCACAGCTTCTGATTTCTTCTTCCATTTAGGACAGCTTCAGAACTTGAGTTTTCTGGATCTTTAGAACATTCACAGCTTCTGATTTCTGCTTCCCTCGGATAGCTTCAGAGCTTGAATTTCTACCAACATCACTTCATGCTAGATTTGTATCAGAACATTGTTGAATGTACCAGAGCATCATCAGAGCATCTCTACATCCTGAAATGTTACAGAACAAAAACTAAACGACAAAAGTCAGCATGAACGAGTCAGAACATAAAATGTATATTAGAACATATGATATGTATCAGAGCCATATAGGCTAAAATAATGTATCAGAGCAAATAGAATTTTGTCAGAGCAAATAGACAAATATGGATCAAACACTTATTATCAGTGCTTCTGATTCATTCTTCTTTCTTGCTTCTGATTTCTGAAGCTTGACAGCACTCAGCTTGCTTCAGTTTCCATGAGTTTATTCTTTTTACAGAATAACACTTCTTATGGTTTTGCTTCTGTGTTTGCTTTGAAGATTCTCTTCACTTCTTTATACCTGCAAAACACTTAAACCATATAGAACTTGCAGTTCTTGTTAGTAAATGTGTGGGAGTTTTACCCAGCAACTGATAGATTAATCAAATCATTTATCATTTATCTTCTCCCCCTTTTTGTCATAACATCAAAAATAATATGTCAAAAGATTCAGATGAATAAAACGACAAATAAAATCACTGGAATGTGAAAACAAAGAAACTTTTCATTGATAATCAAAAGATATTACAAAAGGTTCCTATGTTTAACAAGATGAGAAACATTCCTAGCAAATACATAAAAAGTCATCCCAAGAGGAAATGACTACAAAAATTAAAAACAAAACCCTAGCAAGACACATTCTGTGTCAACCCATCAAGAATCCCGGTGGTCTTCTTGTCTTCCAGACTAGAACCTCCACTGTAGGAGAGATCCCAGAGACCAAAGAGGAAGAGAGGGACAGTTCACAGACAGAGAGCTACTGTTGCAAACGGGGCTTTCTCTTAACATAGAAGTTAAGAATATCATTCTTAACCTCTTCCCATAACTCAAGAAAGTCTTTGTCTTTGGGTGAAAGTTGATAACAACATCAAAGAAGAGGTCTGATTTGAGAGGTATTAGGAGAGCCATCCCGAGATATGCAGAGATCTGCCGCCTTTGAGTCATAGGTTTGAACTAGGATTTTATAAAAAAAACTTTGTTTGAGCAAGAGAAAACAAACAGGAGAGAGAGAGAAAAAAACTTGATGAGGAATGCAAAGAGATAGAGAAGAAAAAACAGAGACAGAGTGTAATAGAGAAAATATAAGAGGGAAAGAGAAGCGTTTGAAGAGTATTTAAAAGAAAATAAAATGAAACAAATGATGAATAGCATTTAATGTTACGTGACATGAGGAGAGATAATAAAGACAAATGAGGTGACTAGCACAGTTACCTATGGTCGGCGTCCCTTCAACTGCACGCGTGCTTATCCATGAACAGTTACGACAGGTTTACCATCCCGAGATAAAACGTTACAGCTGTTTTGCTTTAAAAGAGGTTCTGAATCAACTTAGACAATGAAACGTTAGTAATAACCGAATCATAATTTCTAAAAGATTTCAATCAGAACTTCTGATTTAAAAAGAAATCCACATTCATTTCAGAAGATACTCATACGTAAGAACTTCTCATCTTCTCATTCTGGGCATAAATCCATACTGATGTTCTTCAGAATGAACTTAAACCTATCTTCAGCCAGGGGTTTTGTAAAGATATCAGCCCATTGATGGTCTGTATCAACAAAGTTTAAAGATATAACACCCTTCTGAACATAGTCCCTTATGAAATGATGTTTAATCTCAATATGTTTAGCTTTTGAATGAAGAATAGGATTCTTAGATAAACATATAGCAGAAGTATTATCATAGAATATAGGAATGTTACTCTCATATATCTGATAATCTTCTAACTGACTCTTCATCCAGAGCATCTGTGTACTGCAACCAGCAGCAGCGACATATTCTGCTTCTGTTGTTGATAGAGCAATAGTTGCTTGCTTCTTGCTATACCAGGAGATCAAATGACTTCCAAGAAATTGGCAACTTCCTGAAGTACTCTTTCTTTCAATTCTGTCTCCAACATAGTCAGCATCGCAGAATCCTACTAAGTTGTATTCTTTAGATTTTCTGTAAACTAAGCCAACATTAGTAGTACCTTTCAGATACCTTAGAATTCTCTTAACAGCAGTTAAATGAGATTCTCTAGGATCTGATTGGAATCTAGCACACAAAGAAACACTGAACAGAATGTCAGGTCTAGAAGCAGTCAAATATAGAAGAGATCCAATCATACCTCTGTATAACTTCTGATCTACCTTCTTACTTACCTCATCCTTACCTAGGATGCATGTTGGATGCATAGGAGTTTTGGCTTCTTTGCAGTTTAGAAGATTAAACTTCTTCAGAAGTTCCTTCACATACTTGGTTTGGTGAACATACGTTCCTTCTGATGTTTGATTTATTTGTATTCCAAGGAAATACTTGAGTTCTCCCATCATGCTCATTTCAAACTCAGCCTGCATAGACTCAGCAAACTCCTTTCCAAGTGTAGCATTAGATGTTCCAAAAATAATATCATCTACATATATTTGACAAATTAAAATATCCCTTTTAAAGGTTTTACAAAAGAGAGTAGTGTCCACTTTTCCTCTAGTGAAACCATTATCCAGAAGGAAAGAACTTAAGCGTTCATACCAAGCTCTGGGAGCTTGTTTCAATCCATACAACGATTTCTTTAATTTAAAAACATGATTAGGAGACATAGAGTCTTCAAAACCAGGAGGTTGATGGACATAAACTTCTTCATCTATATAACCATTTAAGAAGGCACTCTTAACATCCATCTGATAAAGAGTGATGTTATATTGAGTGGCAAATGAAATTAATAGACGAATAGATTCTAACCTGGCCACTGGTGCAAAGGTTTCTGTATAGTCAATCCCTTCTTGCTGACTATAACCCTGAGCCACCAGTCTGGCTTTGTTCCTTACCACTTCACCTTTCTCACTGAGCTTGTTTCTGAAGACCCATTTTGTACCGATTATATTGAATCCATCTGGTCTAGGAACAAGATCCCAAACATCATTCCTTGTAAACTGATTCAGTTCTTCTTGCATAGCAATTATCCAGTCTGGATCTTCTAGAGCATGATCAACAGAAGTTGGCTCGATCAAAGATACAAGGCCTAATTGACAGTCTGCATTGTTCTTAAGGAATGCTCTTGTTCTGATTGGATCATCCTTCTTTCCAAGAATGACATCTTCTGAATGATCAGAGATGAGTCTGGATGATCTTCTGACAGATGGTTCTTCAGAAATGCTTAGATTCTCCAGAGAAGCTGATACTTGATCTTCACATTCTTTGCTTCTGAGAAGCTCTGCTTCTGATGCGTTGCTTCTTGGCTCAACAACTTCTGATATATCAATATCCCAATCTGCAAAATTATCAAACTGCTTTGGTTTTTCAGAACCAAGCTTCTCATCAAACCTGATATTGATTGATTCTTCCACAATCAATGTTTCAGTATTGTATACTCTGTAGCCTTTTGAGCGTTCAGAATATCCAAGAAGGAAACATTTTTGTGCTTTGGAATCAAACTTACCAAGATGATCTTTAGTGTTCAGAATAAAGCATACACATCCAAAAGGATGGAAATATGAAATGTTGGGCTTTTTATTCTTCCACAATTCATAAGGAGTCTTATTTAGAATAGGTCTGATAGAGATTCTATTCTGAATATAGCATGCAGTGTTTATTGCTTCTGCCCAGAAATGCTTAGCCATATTGGTTTCATTGATCATGGTTCTGGCCATTTCTTGCAGAGTCCTATTCTTTCGTTCTACAACTCCATTTTGCTGTGGAGTTCTAGGACAAGAGAAATCATGGGCAATACCATTTTCTTTGAAGAATTCTTCAAAGGATCTGTTCTCAAATTCACCACCATGATCACTTCTGACCTTTATGATTTTACACTCTTTTTCAGATTGAATCTGAATGCAGAAATCAAAGAACACTGAATGAGACTCATCCTTGTGTTTCAAGAATTTTACCCACGTCCAGCGGCTATAATCATCTACGATGACTAATCCATATTTCTTCCCTCTGACAGATGCTGTTTTGACTGGGCCAAACAGATCAATGTGCAAGAGTTCTAATGGCCTTGAGGTAGAAACAACATTCTTGGACTTGAATGCAGGTTTGGAGAACTTGACCTTCTGACATGCTTCACAAAGAGCATCTGATTTGAATTTCAGATTAGGGAGTCCTCTGACAAGATCCAGTTTGTTAATCTGAGAAATCTTTCTCAAACTAGCATGACCTAATCTTCTGTGCCAGACCCACTGCTCTTCAGAAACAGACATAAGACAAGTCACCTTCTGACTCATAAGATCTTGCAGATCTGTCTTATAAATGTTGTTCTTCCTCTTGCCTGTAAATAGGATTGAGCCATCCTTCTGATTTACAGCCTTGCAAGACTTTTGATTAAAGATTATATCATAACCATTGTCACTCAATTGACTGATAGATAAGAGGTTATGTGTTAATCCTTCTACAAGAAGTACATTAGAAATGGAAGGAGAGTTACCAGACTTTATAGTTCCAGAGCCAATTATCTTGCCCTTCTGATCTCCTCCAAACTTGACTTCTCCTCCAGACTTAAGCACCAGGTCTTGGAACATAGACCTTCTTCCTGTCATGTGTCGTGAGCATCCAGAGTCCAGGTACCACGACATGTTGTGCTTTGTCCTTTTTGCAGCCAAGGATATCTGCAATAGGAATAATCTTATCCTTAGGTACCCACATCTTCTTGGGTCCTTTCTTGTTAGATTTTCTCAAGTTCTGATTGAACTTGGGTTTAACATTGTAAGCAATAGGAGGAACAGCATGATAATTTTTAATGTGAGTTTCATGATATTTCCTAGGTTGTGTCACATGTTTTTTGGTGTGTGTTATGTGAAAACTTTGAGCATGTGAAGTGTGCCTAATATCATGGGAGTGGCCATACTTGAACTGATCATACAATGGCTTGTATGTGAATTTCATTTCATCAACAGGTTCAAGTTTGTATGGGGTTTCACCCTCAAAACCAATGCCGACTCTTTTGTTTCCAGACACAGCATATATCATAGAAGCTAGCTGACTTCTGCCAATACTTCTAGATAAGAACTTCCTGAAACTTAAATCATATTCTTTCAGAATATGGTTTAGACTAGGAGTGGATTTTTCTGAATCAGAAGGAGATCCAACATTATTGGATAATTTTAAAAGTTTTTCTTTTAATTCAGAATTTTCCAACTCAAGCTTCTTTGTTTCAAATTCAAATAGCTTTTTCAGCTTTTTGTATTTGAGACTAATCTGAGACTTGAATTCCAGAAGTTCTGTTAGACCGGAAACTAACTCATCTCTAGTAAGTTCAGAAAATACCTCTTCAGAATCTGATTCTGATGTAGATTCTGATCCGTCATCTTCTGTCGCCATCAGCGCACAGTTAGCCTGCTCATCTTCAGAGTCTGAATCATCTTCTGACTCATCCCAGGTTGCCATAAGACTTTTCTTCTTATGAAACTTCTTCTTGGGATTTTCCTTCTGAAGTTTTGGACATTCATTCTTGAAGTGTCCAGGCTCATTGCATTCATAGCACATGACCTTCTTCTTGTCAAATCTTCTGTCATCAGAAGATTCTCCACGTTCAAATTTCTTTGAACTTCTGACGCCTCTGAACTTCCTTTGCTTGTTCTTCCAGAGTTGATTTAGCCTTCTGGAGATCAAGGACAGTTCATCTTCTTCTTCAGATTCTGATTCTTCAGGATCTTCTTCTCTAGCCTGAAAAGCGTTAGTGCATTTCTTGATATTGGATTTTAATGCAATAGACTTACCTTTCTTTTGAGGCTCATTTGCGTCCAGCTCTATTTCATGACTCCTCAAGGCACTGATAAGCTCTTCCAGAGAAACTTCATTCAGATTCTTTGCAATCTTGAATGCAGTCACCATAGGACCCCATCTTCTGGGTAAGCTTCTGATGATCTTCTTTACGTGATCAGCCTTGGTGTATCCCTTGTCAAGAACTCTCAATCCAGCAGTAAGAGTTTGAAATCTTGAAAACATCTTTTCAATGTCTTCATCATCCTCCATCTTGAAGGCTTCATACTTCTGGATTAAAGCGAGAGCTTTAGTCTCCTTGACTTGAGCATTTCCTTCATGAGTCATTTTCAAGGACTCATATATGTCATAGGCCGTTTCCCTGTTAGATATCTTCTCATACTCAGCATGAGAGATAGCATTCAGCAAAACAGTTCTGCATTTATGATGATTCCTGAAAAGCTTCTTCTGATCATCGTTCATTTCCTGCCTTGTCAGCTTTACGCCACTGGCATTTACTGGATGTTTGTAACCATCCATCAGAAGATCCCATAGATCACCATCTAGACCAAGAAAGTAACTTTCCAGTTTATCTTTCCAGTATTCAAAGTTTTCACCATCAAATACCGGCGGTCTAGTATAACCATTGTTACCGTTGTGTTGCTCAGCAGAGCCAGATGTAGATGCAGGTGTAGACTTTGCAGTTTCATCAGCCATCTTTTACTGAAGCGTTTTTCTCTTCCTGAATCTTTTCTAAACACGGTTAAGTGCTTGCACCTTAGAACCGGCGCTCTGATGCCAATTGAAGGATAGAAAAACACTTAGAAAGGGGGGTTTGAATAAGTGTAGCTTTAAAAACTTGACAGATAAAAATAAATTGCACAATTATTTTTATCCTGGTTCGTTGTTAACTAAACTACTCCAGTCCACCCCCGCAGAGATGATTTACCTCAACTGAGGATTTAATCCACTAATCGCACGGATTACAATGGTTCTCCACTTAGTCAGCAACTAAGTCTTCCAGAGTCTTCTGATCACACACTGATCACTCCAGGAACAACTGCTTAGATACCCTCTAAGACTTTCTAGAGTATTCTGATCCACACGATCACTCTAGTTACAACCTGCTTAGATAACCTCTAAGACTTCCTAGAGTATTCTGATCCACACGATCACTCTAGTTCCTTACAACTTAATGTAATCAATTCTAAGAGTATTACAATTGCTTCTTAAAAGCTATAATCACAACCTGTGATACTTCTCTTAACGTTTAAGCTTAATCTCACTAAAATATTACAACAGCAATGTAGTGAGCTTTGATGAAGATGAAGATTCTGAGCTTTGAGTAGAACAGAGTTTCAGCAAGTTAATATGAGTTGTTTTTGTTCAGAATCGTTAACCTTGCTTCTCATCAGAACTTCATATTTATAGGCGTTGGAGAAGATGATCGTTGAGTGCATTTAATGCTTTGCGTGTTCCGTACAACATCGCATTTAATGTTATACGCTTTTGTCAACTACCTCGAGCCTTGTTCACGCTGTGTCTACTGACGTTGCCTATAATAGCTTTTAACGTTCCTTTTGTCAGTCAGCGTAGCTTGCCACTTGTACTTCCTTCTGATCTGATGTTTGTGAATATAACGTTTGAATATCATCAGAGTCAAACAGCTTGGTGCAAAGCATCTTCTGATCTTCTGACCTTGAAGTGCTTCTGAGCGTGATACCATCAGAACTTCAGTGCTTCTGATCTCATGTTCTTCTGATGCTTCCATAGACCCATGTTCTGATTCTGCTTCGACCATCTTCTGATGTCTTGCCAGACCATGTTCTGATGTTGCATGTTGAACCCTTTGAGACAAAGCTTCTGAGCGCTGAATTATGCATACTCTTTATATATTTCCTGAAAAGGAAATTGCATTGGATTAGAGTACCATATTATCTTAAGCAAAATTCATATTATTGTTATCATCAAAACTAAGATAATTGATTAGAACAAATCTTGTTCTAACATAGTATGCTTCTATTTCTGTAACCTTTGTTGTTCGTGGAAACACAATTTTCCAGAATGAATGTACTCTCCTAGTCTTAATGAAATGTATTTTGACATTGCTTTGTCTTCTTACTTTATTTACCACATATCTTGCTTGAAACATGAAGCCATTTTGGTGCTTGTTCAACCATTTTGGCCTACGTAGCATACTTTCAATATCTACGTTTTTGCAATTTTTACTTCGTGCATGCTTGGTTTGTACCTCTTCAGATACTTCCCGTTTACTCTTAAGATCCTACGATCTTCTGCCAACTCTTCTATCTCATACGCGTTATTTGAGAACACTTTTAAAATTCGAAAGGGTCATTCCCAGTGTGGGGACCATTTGCCTAAAACCTGATTCTTTCGATCTATAGGCAAAATAACTTTCCAAACTAAGTCATTATTAATAAATGTTTTACCTTTCACCTTTTTATTATATGCTCTGGACAGCCTTTCTTTTTGTCTTTTTATCATTTCCAATGCTCGAAGTCTGTCTTCGTCCAAATCCACCAATTCGTTCATCATCAATTCCAAATATATGTTTGGAGGAATTTCTCCCTGTCTTTGGATCCGAACTGATTGCAAGTATATTTCAACTGGGAGCACTGCATCGTGTCCGAACGTCAGTTGGAAAGGTGTAGTGTTTGTAGCTTCTTTTGGCGATGTTCGACAAGCCCAGAGTGCTTGGTCCAAAGTTTTATGCCAACTCTTACGTTTTTTCCCTACGTGTTTCTTTATGAGACCAATTATTATCTTATTTGCTGCTTCAACTTGTCCATTTGCCTGAGTGTAGTAAGGTGTAGAAGTAAACAACTTGAACCCCATTTCTTTGGCAAAATCTTGCATCTTTCGCCCAGTAAACACTGATCCTTGATTTGTGGTTATACTTTCTGGGATTCCGAATCTGTATATAATATGTCTTTGAATAAACTCAATCACAGCCTCTTGATCCACATTCGCAAGTGGTATCGCTTCGACCCATTTTGTGAAGTAGTATATTCCTACCAAGATATATCTCTGACCTTTAGAAGACTTAGGGTGAATTTCCCCAATTAAGTCTAATGCCCAACCTCTAAAAGGCCATGGTTTTATTATTGAACTTAATTCATTTGCAGGAGCATGTTGAATACCTGCATGTTCTTGACATTCTTGACATCCTTTTGCAAATTCTATGCAATCTTTTAACATAGA
Source organism: Vicia villosa (assembly GCF_029867415.1). Classification (NCBI taxonomy): domain Eukaryota; kingdom Viridiplantae; phylum Streptophyta; class Magnoliopsida; order Fabales; family Fabaceae; genus Vicia; species Vicia villosa. The sequence continues at coordinate 85,553,261 of NC_081185.1, forward strand.
GGGCCAATACATTTCATATCGAAACAAAAGCCATTTCATTTTGTGCCCCGCTTGGTGTGCACCACATGCTCCGCTATGTACATTTGAGAGAGCCAAATATGCTTCAGCTTCACACAGACACTTTAGCAAAACCCCTTCAGGAGTCTTCTTAAACAATTCATTTCCCATCAGGAAGTATGATAAGGCTCGATACTTTACCTTTCTATCCGTGTCTGTCGAAGGATCTTTTAAGTGGTTCACAATTGGACTCCTCCAATCCGTGTCTGCTAAAGAGTCTATATTTAAAACTTCAAACTCCTCTTTGTTAGCAAAACCTAATTGTGAGTTCTCCAGATCACATGGGGAAAGCTTGGTGGCCATTGCTCTGCCTTTTACTTCGATCAGCTCCTCTAGTTTTTCTTTTGATACCCTGTATCCTGAGGCTAGTTGTGCCAAATCGTTCGCCTCTTGATTGTTTACCCTTGAGACGTGATTTAACTCCACATATTCGAATTTTTTAAGCAGCCTATTTGCTATGACAAAATACATGATCAAATTCTCTTTGATATGTCGCACGCTCGCGAAAAATGAACAGAGTCGCCACCAATATATTTATCCCATAAGGGAAAGGAATATCAGAAAACCTAGAAAAGGAAGGAACAGGGTCTTGCGACCAGAGAATCTAGGTACGGGAGTCGGTTACGCAAGGGGAAGGTGCTAGCACCCCTCGCGCCCATCGTACTCGATGGTATCCACCTATGTTTGTTTCTGTCTAAAGGGTGTATACTATGTCTATGTCTAAATGCGAAATGAATGCAGAATGTAGGGAAAATAAAGAATTGTACTCGCACGGGCCCTACCCCGCTGCCTACGTATCCTTTTCAGGAATCAGAGTTACCGTAGCTCAGCTCACGATTTTCTGTTTGTTTTTGTGTTTTTTAATTGGGCGGAGTCAACGTTCACGTTCTTGCATAAGGGAAGACCTACGATGCGTACGAACGGAAATGACATTGCCCTTAGGTGCCAACGAGGCAAAAGAAAAAGAAATGCTTGGTTTGTGTCTTTTAGGATAGATGAGTGATGAACAGTTCCCAATACCGGGCCACTCACCACTTTCTCTACTTTGCTTTAGTCTAAACCATTGTTAGATGTTTTAAAGTGTTTTTGGTTGTGTATTTTTTAAGGGAATTTACTTCACGATTCGAATCACATAAAATGTATAATGATCGAGAAGTAGATTAGGGAATGAATCCCACTCACTTCCATCCCATTATGTAATGTTTGAGAAACAGATTAGAGAATGAATCTCACTCATTTCTCTCCCATTAATTAATGTTTGAGAAACAGATTAGGGAATGAGTCCCACTCGTTTCTCTCCCATTAAGTAGCGACCGAGAAAGAGATTAGGGAATGAATCCCACTTGTTTCTATGGCACTAAGCGATTGAGAAATAGATTAGGGAATGAATCCCACTCATTTCTCAATCACTTTCTTAATGTGATTCGCATCTTCCTTTTATTAATGTTTTAAAGAGTTGAAAAAGAAAAGAATGCAATAGGGAACTAGATCTAACATTCTAATCTATGTTGGCCCTAAGGTTGAGGATAACTATCCTATCTCAATTCCTCTTAACAAAGAAGGAAGAGTCTAAGGGAACATGGCAAGCAATAGTAAGGAGTAAGCAACATCAAAGCAAGAAATGAGAGGCTAAGCATGGAAACAAGAGAGAGAAGCCCCAAGTCAGTAGCAAAACAAGGGATTGAGTGTCCCAAATCAAATACAAAAGCATCACGGTATCATACAAAAATATCCACAAGAAGTTACCAAAGTATCACATGCGTCGTTACTTACCAATTAGCGGACAAACATCAATTAATCAAAACAAAAACAAGTGAACACATGAGCTAGGCTTGAAGTCAGTAGCAAACTCATTCATTTAGTTCTAATATCCTATGTTAATCTATATTAGTCAATTGGCATGAAGCAATACAAAACTCTAACCAAAACTAGACAACACTAGGTTAATACTAGCTAAACGGTTTCAAATTGTGAATGAAGTTAGAAACATGCAATCAAATGGTACAAGTCAGTAGCAAATAGCCTATACTAGATGCCTAAACAACCACAAAGTCATGCCAAGAAGTTCCACACAAAATTACGGGTCATTTGTACAAGTTACGGTGCAATCGTCAACCAAAAACAAGTTATTTACATGTGAGAAAGAAAAATCGAGTAAAATGGGAAAACATGATTTAAAATTTTCAATTCCAGGTCTTAGGACCTCTAGACATCCCTAGTTATATTTACAAAAGGGAACCAACATTGTTTCATGAATGAATTTCAATTTGAGAGCACAAACGTCACAAACATCTATTAAAAACGCATGTTAATCGAGTCAAACAACACTAACCAAATACCAATCAAAACAAAGAATTAGGAATTCATTTTTTATACACATTATCATGGATTAGTCTATAGCAATCATACAAAAATTGGTGGTTGAATTTTGTTCCTAAGGTGTTAAACGAAATTAATTTGTAAAATCTATCAAAACCAAAAGAAACATGAACATACCAACGTAAATGATTTATTGAAGATGGCAAAACAATTTCTAAAAATATACAAAAAAATATCACAATTATGTACACACATAAAACTATCTAAAAAATATTTTTATTCATTTTTTATTTCAATTAAAACTGGTTTATGAATCAAAATTAGAGAGAAAACAAAATTAGAACAAAACCTAAATCTGCCTAACAGGAGGGGTGTAGAAGTAAAAACAATGGAGAACTAAAACCAGTTATAAAGGCGTTTGGGCCCAAACTAGGGGTGTGCAGAAAGCAAAAGATTCGCAGGCCCAACCAATGTCACATATTATTGCATTTTATTTGTTTCATTTTTATTATTATATCAGCATGTGGTTACTAATGTGACATATAAAGAAGAAATTAAATGCACATGTATCAATTGGTCCACTTTATATTAGTGAGATAAGACAAAATGGGTGCCGGACAATTCACGCGCCTACACCTCATCATCTAATCATATGAATCAAACAAAAAAGGAATACAAGAGCTAATGAGCACGTGACACGCATGCTGCCTGCATCCAATACGCAAGGCAAAAACCTATCGCCGGAGATGCTGCTCACCTTCTTCTCCGGCCACTACCCTCGCCGGCGATACATGATAACACCTAGAAGCGGAGGAAACTACCACCATCTAACTCGGAATCATCTTCTGAGTTCAAATCTGAACTCCGTTTTCTATGAATCTCCTTCTAGCTTATGAACCGAAGCCAAGAATGGAACCTTAGATCTAAGAAAACTCACCAACACATACAACAAGCGCAGCGAAGTGATTCATACAACATATAGCACTCAAGTATATTTTTCTCAGTATTCGAGCAAATCATCATATCTCGGAAATTGAAACGAGCTTGAGATTCAAACACACAAAGTATTGTATGCAACGGTTTATGCACAAGATTTATTCCTATTCTTCTATCATGCTCAGAGGGACTAAGAGGCATACCTGAACGAGATCTTGAGTTGACAAAACAGAAATCTGCACTGCTTGTTCTTGGATCTTGAACGGAACACGTTTTGAATGAGGATGGATCCTTGAGAAATGGATTCAAGGATTGAGGCTGACGAAGTTCAGAGCTACTTCGGCGGAGGCGAGGTCCTTGATGTCGAGAGGGAGTGTATTGTTGTGGCGGTGGTGGATGAGCATTGAAGGAGGATCCGCGGTGTTCTTTTGATCGGAGAAGTTGGTTGGAGGAGGTGGTTACGGTTGTGATCAAAGTTTGTTACAGTGGTTAGCTGGTGGTGAGAGAAAGAGAGATGAGAGAAGAGAGGGTGGAGAGAAGAGTGAGACTGAAAATGAAGTGAACCTCCGTGAATTTGTGAAGAGTTTGGTTTATATATGGTTGGTGTGCATGAGTGTGTATGGTGTGGGTGAGTGTGTAGCGGATTGTTTCTCTCACTGATAACTTAATGAACAAGCGTGAGTTTATGGCAAGTTTATAGTAAACTTTTGCGTTCTGCAATATTGCATGGCTGGTTGTGGAAAGATGCTACTATTTTATGCCAAGAACAACCTCCATGATACTGACTTTGTATGACTATATCTCTGGCCATAATTTACCACTTGACTCAAACTTGTGCTCATCCTAAAGAAGAGGTAAGGTAGAACAAATTGTGTGTATGAAGATCCTTGAGATGAAACCTGGAAGTATGAGAAAAATGGACTGGAACAAGATGCGTGGTTGCGGGATATGACCGGCGCGCGTGACTTGGTTTGGCTTCATATTACTGGCCCAGATATGACTTAGCTAGGGCATGATTTTGAGTGCATCTACCTTGCTCATTACACGTCTAAATGATATGATCCATGGCTCAATGGAAAGAGGGCATAGCGAGGAACGGTTTGGTACTCATCTTGATTCACGTGGAGCCTTATAGAGCCTTGAAATTGACACACAACACGGCACACCACGTGTTTGACGAAACGCACGCATATGCCTTAGGAACCTAGCCCCGCTTGCCGTTCAGTGGTGACTTGATGAGGGCACGACTTTAAAGCTTCATGATTGACTCAATATTCATCCAAATTGCTTGATTATTGATTTATTGCGTACGGGACATGGAGTAGAGTAGAGGCATACCAAGTTTACACCTTATGGATCCTTGTGTGTCCCTATAATCAACCTCAAAGTTGGCACGCCACGTGCTTGATTAAATGACCATGCTGCCCAGAAAACTTGCCCAGCTTTTGCCTCGTATACAGTGAGATTTTGCCAACTTCTCTCTTCGATAACTCTCAATCTACGCATTATTTGACAAAACCCCCAACTACAAAGTTGTATAGGGCCATGACATGAACATTCTTCCTGTTGAGCTTGTCTTGAATTGGTGCCTCTTTGTTTGTGTAAAACTGACCTGAAGTGAGCTGGTCAACCATTCTAAAAAACTTAAAATATTTTCTAAGTTTTAGAACTTTCCTCTTTTGGAATTTCCTATTTCAACCAACTTCCAAAAATGGCAACTTTTGATTACTTCTCGATTTTATTTATTTCCTTGACTTTTCCTGACCGATTTTCCACCACGAGTCAATATTTGACAGTTGACTTTGACTCGGACCAAAAAGTCAACTTTTCCTGATTTTTCCGATTTCAAATGAATTTCCCGATTAATCCGTTTTTGATTCAATCTCTCTATCAGTTTTCAACCAAAGAAGCTCCAATGAACAGGACAGCCATATTTCACATTTTAAAATCATCTCCCGATCAAAGTTTGACCAGAAAGTCAACAGGGTTGACTTTGGTCAAAAAACCCTAACTTGAAAGCCCTGATAGATTTGAGATCTGTATCTTTTAACCGGAGCTTTGACTTGGAGAGGATGAGACCCTGATTTCAAAAGATATTGGGTAAGATGAGGGCATCCCATATTAGGCTTCAAACCTCTCCTTCTAATCCAGGATCAATGATACAGATGCATGCAATGATATGACCTAAATGGATGTATGTTTATGAGTTGTAAGCCAGATAAATACGGGTAGGACAAATTTGGGGTATGACATGATACATTTGTATTCTTTCGTCAGTTGCTTAATCACTAGTTCGGAGTCTCCTTTAATTTCGACTCTGGTTGCCCCCAATTCTAACAAAGCTTCAAGTCCAGCGATCAGTGCTTCGTATTCAGCTTCGTTGTTGGAGCATAAGGGACCTTCGACCTTGTACTCGAGCTTTGTTGGAATTCCATCAGGAGAAATCATTAGTATTCTAACACCGGTTCCTTCTTTATGGGTTAAACCATCAAAGTATAGCTTCCAAGGCTTCAATTCTACATATTGTTGAGGGTTATCAACCACTGCATGGTCCACAATGAAGTCTGATACAATCTGACCTTTCATTGCTTTAAGGGGTTGAAATATTAAAGAGTACTCAGTAAGGGCCAAAGTCCACTTGCCAATTCGAATATGCAATATTGGTTTTGATAGCATATGTTTAATAACATCGCAATGAGATGAAACATAAACATCAATTGGCTTTATATAATACTTGAGTTTGATACAAGAGAAATATAAACAAAGGCAGAGTTTTTCTATTACTTTCCTAGTCTTTGCTTCATTGAGTACTCTACTTAAGTAATAAATGGCTCTTTCGATGCCATTATCGTCTTCTTGAGCTAACATGCTACCTATTGTATTATCTGACGCTGAAATATATAGGCGCATGTGCTTCTTCCTATTTGGGGGAGATAATATTGGTGGATGCATCAAGTATTGCTTGATTTTCTCAAAAGCTTCCTGATGTTCAGCACGCCATTCAAACCTTCCTTGCTTGAGTCGAAGTAAGGGGGAAAAAGCTTGCGTGCGTCCACTCAAGTTAGAGATAAATATTCTCAAGAAGTTTATCTTTCCTAGTAAAGACTGTAGTTCTTTCTTCGTGGATGAAGGCTTTGTTTCCATAATAGCCTTTGTTTTATTCTGATTAATTTCTATTCCCTTTTTGTGGACTACGAAGCCCAGGAAATCTCCAGCTTGCACAAAGAAAGCACATTTAAGGGGATTCATCTTTAAGCCATGTTTTCTCATTCTTTCGAATGATTGGCTTAGATGGTCAAGATGACTGTAATCTGAAACAAACTTTACAACAATGTCATCTATGTATACTTGCATGAAAGTTTCTATAAAATCATGGAATATAGAATTCATTGCTCTTTGATAAGTTGCCCCAGCATTTTTTAGACCAAAAGGCATTACAACCCATTCGTAGGTGCCTATTGCCCATGGGCAACAAAAAGCTGTTTTGGACACATCTTCTTCTGCAATGAAGATCTGGTTATATCCAGAATATCCATCCAACATACTTAGATATTCGAAGCCTGCGGCTGAATCTACTAGCATTTCTGCCACAGGCATGGGATATTCATCCTTAGGCGTTGCTGCATTAAGATCACGAAAATCTATGCATACTCTTAATGAACCGTTCTTTTTGATAACCGGCACAATATTAGCAATCCATTTAACATACCTTGTAGTTCTGATGAACTTGCACCGTAGAAGTCTCTCGACCTCTGCTTTGATATTCGAATGAATCTCCGGTGCGAACCTCCTAGGAATTTGCTTGATGGGCTTTTTTCCTTCCTTTATGGGCAGCTTTAATTCGACCAAGTCTCGTCCTAAACCAGGCATTTCATCGTAATCCCATGCGAAGCAATCTTTGTTTTCTTTTAGTAACGCGATGACTCTTGATTTCAAAACTGGCTCTAATTTTGCACTGACGTATGTCACCCTCTTCTGATCTTCGTCTCCAAGATTTACTTCTTCAAGTGAATCTTGGGCTAACATTTTTATGTTTGACGCCATTGGGTCTTTCTCGAATCCCAAGGGTTCTTCATCATAGATTGCGTCCAGCCTTTGACTCAATTCTTCACCCGAGATCTTTTCGGCTTGAACTGTGTCTTCAGGGAATTGAGGGATCGAATGTACTCCAGAATCTGTCATTTCTGCTTCTTTTTGAACTGTACCAATAGTCATGTTTGATAATTCGGCTTCTAGAGCCGTATTTCTTTTGTTCTCGGCTATGTAAGCCGAAATCCTTTCGAAGAAAGATGATTCAGACATTATCAACGTCGTCATCCCAGCCAGTTGGCCGTATTGTTGGCAAATGGTCTATTGGTGCAGTATCTTCTGGACCATCCATTATTTCCCTATTCCATTGGAATCCATTTGAGTGTAAAGACAAATAGTATAAAGCATTCTTGTTCGGAGTGTATATGTCTTCAGCAGCATGGCAAGGTCCTATGTTCGCCAATAGACTTGATTAACTTCGGCCATGTAGTAACTCTGATCTCGTTCAATGTTTTCTACTATGCCATCTTCCCTCCAAATGGTTAATCTTTGATGCATTGTCGAAGGCACTGCAGCAACTCCATGGATCCACTCTCTTCCAAGCAACAGATTGTAATTCGCCTTTGCTGGTATCACCATGAACATCGTTGGCCTTGTGACCGAACCCACAGTTAGATTCACTTGAATGACTCCTAAAGTTTGCCCTATTTTGCCTTCATAGTTAGACAAAACCATGTTATGTGGCCTTATATCAGTATCGAACATACCAATTCTCTTTAACATGTATTGGGGCATTAGGTTCATCGCTGCCCCCCATCTTTTCTTCTTCTTTCTCATTTTCAGAATTGAATAACTTGCGTTCCACTGGAGGTTTACTTGTCCTTGCCCCCTGCGTTGGGACTTGGTTGCTACTAGACTCTTCAATCTCCCATGGTTTGTATTCCTTTTGGGCCTTCTTCATCATCTGGTGCCTTCTCCATTGGGATCTAGACATAGGATTTTTGCCTTTGTAATTCTCCAACCTGCACATCTCTCGATTTGAGGTCTAAAATTGCTTCCTATATGCCATTGCAGTTCTTCCCCCTTGGTCCCAACTTCACCATTTGTTGGTTCTCGCACCAGCTTGCATCCATCTATCCCAGGGTATGTTTGCAGGGACTTTGAATGTGACCCTTCGAGCTCTAGGGTGCGGGCTGCCAGGCCTCTTCGATGGGGTCCAGTTATCGAACACATACATGTTGGGACGAAGTCCCTGAGTTTCTCGACCCATGTAGAAATACACTCTTTCGAATGATCGTGCTAGTAGTTCGTCATAGACTGCTCCACATCTGGGGCACAATGCAACCTCAATGTTTTCTTTGTGACATCTGACCAAGAAACGTACTAAGCTTTCTTCAGTTCTTGGGTACACTTTTAGCAATAGGTTTCCTCCTCTCCAGGGTTGTTCCATTCTTTCTCGTAGGACCCTCTCAAAATTGGCTTGAACCCTTCGATTCAGCATAATTGAAGACCTTGGGCACATCAGCATTTTTCCACCATTTTTTTCATGACAATTCCAGAGATAATCTTTCAGACTCTCCCCTCTTGGTGGGATTTCAATGTTTCCTTTCTCCCTTATCAGCCACTTTTCTAATTCTTCTATTTCAGATAAAGGCTGTCTAACATTGACCATGTTAACAACTGTCGGAGGAGCTTCAGAAATCCGTATCTGCTGAAGTTTCGCCGTGAGGTCTTCAGTGGCCTCGCTAGTTTTCCCTTTCAGATCTTCAGTCATCTCCGCATCAAAGGATTCTTCAACATCAGTATTGAAGACTGTATTATCATTTAGGCTTTCAGTAGCCTGCTTTCCAGTTGAAATTATCTCCGATTCAGCAACATCAATTTCAGATACTTCCACCATGTTGACGTCAAGTGGTTCACACAGGTTAGTGTCAGCCACACTCAAAGGGTCTATGTCAACCTTCATATGACTCTTGGTTTTGTTATCGAATTTCAGACATCCATCCTTGATAGCATTCTGAATTAGATCCCTGAAAAGAAAACATTGTGAAGTTTTATGGCCTAAAAAACTGTGATATTTGCAAAAGCCTCGCTTCTTCCGTTGTTCTAACGGAGGAATTTTGGAATATTTCGTCACATTTAGTGACGTCAAATGTATAGGTTTTCTTCGGAAATCTATCGTGTAACACCCGTATAATTTTAATATTAATTTAATTGGAATATTGAATTAATAATTAGAATTATAGGGATTTTGTGAAAATAATGAATAAATAATGGTTTATGGCATTTGGGCCATATGAGGAAATAGTAAAGATGGGGGTGTGGTTTAGTAAAACTTTCACTAATCTCAATATTATTATTTTTCATAAAATAATTGGGAATTGGGAAGAAAGAACGTGAAAGAACAGAAGTTGGAACGAGGAACGTGACGGAGAACTGTAGAGGGAGAGACCAAGAACCAAGACTTTTATCCGAGGTAAGGGGAGACTCTCTGTTTAATCTCTTTTATCGTATTATAGGTGATAGTATGGATTAGGAGTATGGTTGGATCCATTGATTCTATATTCTGAATTGTTATTTGTGTTCACAATTGAAATTTGGACTGTTAATCCCTAATAACTGATAGATTTAGGGTATGATGAATGAAATTGATTATGGAATCATATACTGTGGTTGTGGATGAATTCGTATGCTGTTTAGATGTGAATTTTCTGGTTTTTAGACTCAAAATCATGGACTGGTATGAGTAAAAACGAATGGGTTTTGGACTGTTACGAAGTTGCAGGTTCTGGACAAATTTTTTTGGTGTTTCGTGTATGAAACAGTGCCATACGCGTATGGGATGAGGTCATACGCGTATGAGGGACATTCCCCAAGGGCTATACGTGTATGATACGCAGCTACCCTGTCCCAGAGTACCTTATGCTGGTGAATTGCGTATGAGAGCGTATGAGGATGCTCATACGCGTATGGAATTTTTAAAAGAGGAAGTTGATCTGATGATACGCGTATGGCAAGGCTGATACGCGTATGAGGTTGCTTTTAGGCCATTTTTGACTCTGAGGAAATGCGTATGATACGCGTATGAGGGATGGTGATACGCGTATGGACGCGTATGGACTTGATGATACGCGTATGGCTTCTGTATGTGAAATTTTTGTTTTGTGATTTTTCTGGAAAGTTCAATGATGTGTAACTTTCGATCTGTAGGCCTATTTTGTATGCTGTTTGAGACTGTGTAAACCCTGTGATGTGATTCTGTGGTTTACCGATGATTGATTGTATTGAATGATGTTAATGTATATATGAACATGCTTAGTAATGATGATGATGATGATGAAATGAGTATAGATGATGCTACTCATAGAATGGTAAGGATGAAAGTATGTTATATATATGTTTGCATGCATTCATAGTCATTTGATGAGGGTTGTATCTTAATGATGAGAGGATACAGTGAAGGGCAAGATTCCCATTGTGTGGAATCTGTGCTGGCAGGGCCGTATCTGGATGATGATAGATCGGTCGGTGGATGATTTCCACTGGTGATGTTGGTACCACATGCATAGTGTCAGTTTCATACATGTGCATGACTTGTTTTAATATGATGATATATGTTATATGACGAATTGTCTGTTTATCTGTGGATGTGTGAATGATGATTTGTCTGAATATGAAACAATTGGGTGAATGATATAACTATGATATGTTATTATTTATGATGAAATAACATTGGTTAACTGTGATGAGACTCACCCTTACTTGTTGTCATTTTCAGATTGAGGATAGCGGCGCGACTTGGTGAGGATTAGCTCATAAGTCGGTTATTAGTTATCGAGTCGGTGTCATGCTCTGGTAGTTGTAACACTGGGAACGCGTTGTTTTGGAGTTTTGGATTATAACTCTATTTTGTTTTGTTATTTGAAGTCTTATACATTAAATGATGAATGTTGACTTGATGAATTAATTCCGCTGTGCAAAACATGACTTTGGTTAATGAGTTATAATTTCAGACGTTTCAGTGAATGCATGACATGTACCAATGTGATTTTCTTTACTTATGAATTGTGACACCTCTTGCATGCTTACTCTAATTTAATAATTGTTTAATTGCCGCGGGTAATTAGAGGGGTGTTACAATAGTGGTATCAGAGCATAGTCGGTCGTTGTGACCAGAGTCTTTGCGTCATAGTGTCAGTCTTTCCTGTGTATGCGATTAATACGAGTTATTGTCGATACTTTTGTTCTGACTGGATTGTTTGTGTTAAGGAGAACAATGGCTGGAAGAGGAGGAAGAAATGATGATGCTGTCGCTGAGGCTCTGGGCATGATTGCTGGTGTGCTAGGAGGGAATGCCAATGGAGCTGCGATTGGTGCTGACAGGCAGCTGAATAGTTTTCAGAGGAACAATCCTCCATTGTTCAAAGGCACGCATGATCCTGAAGGTGCTCAGAAATGGCTTAAGGAGATCGAGAGGATTTTCAGAGTCATTGACTGTGCTGAGGATCTCAAGGTGAGGTATGGTACTCATATGTTATCTGAGGAGGCTGATGACTGGCTGATGCCAACCAGAGCTGAACTGGATGCTGATGGTACAGCAATTACTTGGACTGTATTTAGAAAGGAATTCCTGAGGAGGTATTTTCCTGAAGATGTCAGGGGCAGAAAGGAAGTTGAATTTCTGGCACTGGTTCAAGGCAATATGTCGGTACCAGAGTATGCCGCCAAGTTTGTGGAACTGGCAAGGTACTATGTGCACTACAATGAGGATGAAGCCAGTGAGTTCTCGAAATGTGTCAAATTTGAGAATGGTCTTCGTGATGAGATCAAGCAAGGTATTAGGTACCAGAGAATCCGGAGATTTGTTGACCTTGTAGATTGTAGTAGAATCTTTGAGGAAGATAACATTAAGATGAAGTCATCTCACTCTCGCGAGTTGGTTGACAAGAAAGGAAAGAAACATATGGATAGAGGTAAGCCATATGGTAGAGGCAAAGCTGCTGATTGGAAGAAACCCAGTGGGGGAGATTCCAGTGCTCGTATCAAATGTTACAATTGTGGTGAGATGGGACATCGTAGGAATGAGTGCAAGCTTGATCAGAAGAAGTGTTACAAGTGCGACCAAGTGGGTCATATTGCTGTTGATTGCAAGAAGAGGGTTGTGACTTGTTATAACTGTGGTGAAGAGGGTCACATCAGTCCGAATTGTCCTAAGCCGAAGAAGAACCAATCAGGAGGAAAGGTTTTTGCTTTGACCGGGTCAGAGACTACTCCAGATGACAGGTTGATTAAAGGTACGTGTTTCATTCACGGCACACCTTTAGTTGCAATTATTGATACTGGAGCAACTCATTCTTTTATTTCTTTGGATTGTGCTGAGAGGTTAAATCTTGAAATATCTGACATAAATGGAAGTATGGTTATTGACACTCCTGCGTCTGGTTCAGTAACTACTTCGTCTGCATGCCTGAATTGTCTGGTTGACATTTTTGGTAGAGAATTCGGGATGGACTTAGTGTGCCTTCCGTTGAAGCAACTCGATGTAATCCTGGGAATGAACTGGTTGGAATTCAACCGTGTTCATATCAACTGTTTTGCGAAGACGGTAATTTTTCCTGAAGAGATTAGTTTTGATAGTCTGGAAATGACAGCTAGGCAAGTGAATGAGGCTATCAGGGATGGTGCAACAGTGTTGATGTTGTTCGCATTGATGGATGTGAAAGAAAAAGTGGCGGGTAGCGAGTTACCTGTGGTATGTGAATTTCCAGAAGTTTTTCCAGAAGAAGTGAACGAATTGCCACCGGAAAGAGAAGTGTAGTTTTCTATTGATTTGGTTCCGGGAACTAGTCAAGTGTCGATGGCACCGTATTGTATGTCGCCGTCTGAATTGGCTGAACTCAAGAAGCAGTTAGAGGAATTGCTTGAGAAGAAATTTATTCGTCCTAGTGTTTCGCCATGGGGTGCGCCTGTGTTGCTGGTAAAGAAGAAAGAGGGTTCAATGAGGCTGTGTGTGGATTACAGACAATTGAACAAGGTTACTATCAAAAATCGGTATCCATTGCCGAGGATTGATGATTTGATGGACCAGTTGGTTGGAGCACGTGTGTTTAGTAAGATTGATCTGAGGTCTGGGTATCATCAGATACGTGTGAAAGATGACGATATTCAGAAGACTGCTTTTAGAACGAGGTATGGACATTATGAGTATTCTGTGATGCCGTTTGGAGTTACTAATGCACCTGGTGTTTTTATGGAGTGTATGAACAGGATCTTCCATCCGTATCTCGACAAGTTCGTAGTAGTATTTATAGATGACATCCTGATATATTCTAAGAATGAAGAAGAACATGCGGAGCATCTCAGAACGGTATTGGGACTGTTAAAAGAGAAGCAACTTTTTGCCAAACTATCGAAGTGTGAATTCTGGTTAGAGGAAATCAGTTTTCTTGGGCATGTGATTTCTAAGAATGGTATTGCTGTTGACCCTACAAAGATAGAAGCTGTGTCTCAGTGGGAAGTCCCGAAGTCAGTGTCGGAGATTCGTAGTTTTCTTGGTCTTGCGGGTTACTACAGAAAGTTCATTGAAGGATTTTCAAAGTTAGCATTGCCGTTAACTAAACTAACTAGGAAGGGACAAGCTTTTATTTGGGATGCCAAGTGTGAAGAAGGATTCCAAGAGCTGAAGAGGAGGTTGACTAGTGCTCCTATTTTTGATTTTGCCGAATCCGACAGAATCATTTGTGGTTTATTGTGATGCGTCACTGATGGGTCTAGGCGGTGTATTGATGCAGAATCAACAAGTAGTCGCTTATGCGTCGAGACAACTCAAAGTGCATGAAAGGAATTATCCGACTCATGATTTAGAGTTAGCAGCTGTAGTTTTTGTTTTGAAGTTGTGGCGGCACTATTTGTATGGTTCGAGATTTGAGGTATTCAGTGATCATAAGAGTCTGAAGTATCTCTTCGATCAAAAAGAGTTGAATATGAGGCAGAGAAGGTGGTTAGAATTCCTTAAAGATTATGATTTTGGTTTGAATTACCATCCTGGTAAGGCAAACATCGTGGCTGATGCATTGAGTAGGAAGACCTTGCATATGTCTATGCTAATGGTGAAGGAATTGGATTTGATTGAACAATTCAGAGACTTGAGTTTAGTGTGTGAAGGTACACCTACTAGTGTCAAATTGGGTATGCTGAAGCTGACTAGTGGTATTCTTGAAGAAATCAGAGAAGGTCAGAAAGCTGATGTTGGATTGATTGATAAGTTGACTTTGATCAATCAAGGCAAGAGTGGTGAATTCAGAGTCGACGAGAATGGTATACTGAGGTTTGGTGACCGAATTTATGTTCCTGATATTGATGAACTCCGGAAGCGTATTTTGGAAGAAGGACACCGTAGTGGATTGAGCATTCATCCTGGTGCTACCAAGATGTACCATGATTTTAAAAAGTTGTTTTGGTGGCCTGGAATGAAGAAGGAAGTTGCTGAGTTTGTGTATTCTTGTTTGACTTTCCAGAAGTCAAAGATTGAGCATCAGAAACCATCTGGATTTATGCAACCGATGTTTATTCCTGAGTGGAAGTGGGATAGCATATCGATGAATTTTGTTTCGGTTTTGCCGAGAACTGTCAGAAATTGTGAGGCTATCTGGGTCGTGGTGGACAGGTTGACGAAGTCTGCACATTTTATACCAGTGAGAATGGATTATCCGATGGAGAAGCTAGCTCAGTTGTATATTGAGAAGATAGTTAGTCTACATGGTATTCCTTCAAGTATCGTGTCAGACAGAGATCCGAGGTTTACGTCTAAGTTCTGGGAAGGTTTGCAGAAAGCTTTGGGTACTAAGCTGAGACTAAGTTCTGCTTATCATCCGCAGACTGATGGACAGACTGAGAGGACAATTCAGTCGTTAGAGGATTTGTTGCGTGCTTGTGTGTTAGAAAAAGGAGGTACTTGGGATAGTTATCTGCCTTTGATTGAGTTTACCTACAACAACAGTTATCATTCGAGTATCGGTATGGCTCCGTTTGAGGCTTTGTATGGTAGGAGGTGTAGGAAGCCGTTGTGTTGGTACGAATCTGGTGAGAGTGCTGTGATTGGTCCAGAAATTGTACAACAGACTACGGAGAAGATTAAGATGATTCAGGAGAAGATGAAAGCTTCTCAGAGTCGTCAGAAGAGTTATCATGACAAGAGGAGGAAAACACTTGAGTTTCAAGAGGGAGATCATGTGTTTATGAGAGTTACTCCTATGACAGGTATTGGTCGGGCATTGAAGTCAAAGAAGTTGACTCCGCGTTTTATTGGACCGTTCCAAATTTCTGAAAGAGTGGGAGAAGTGGCATATCGTGTCGCTTTACCGCCGATGCTTGCAAACTTGCATGATGTGTTTCATGTGTCTCAGTTGACGAAATACATTTCAGATCCATCCCATGTGATCCAAGTAGATGATGTACAGGTGAAAGACAATTTGACAATTGAGACTTTACCTGTAAGGATTGAGGATCGAAGACTGAAGCAATTGCGTGGGAAGGAAATAGCTTTAGTCCGAGTAGTTTGGGGAGGGCCAGCTGAAGGAAATGTTACTTGGGAGCTAGAGAGTCAGATGAAAGACTCTTATCCAGAACTTTTTACATGAGGTATGTTTTCGAGGACGAAAACTCTTTTAGTGGGGGAGAGTTGTAACACCCGTATAATTTTAATATTAATTTAATTGGAATATTGAATTAATAATTAGAATTATAGGGATTTTGTGAAAATAATGAATAAATAATGGTTTATGGCATTTGGGCCATATGAGGAAATAGTAAAGATGGGGGTGTGGTTTAGAAAAACTTTCACTAATCTCAATATTATTATTTTTCATAAATTAATTGGGAATTGGGAAGAAAGAACGTGAAAGAACAGAAGTTGGAACGAGGAACGTGACGGAGAACTGTAGAGGGAGAGACCAAGAACCAAGACTTTTATCCGAGGTAAGGGGAGACTCTCCGTTTAATCTCTTTTATCGTATTATAGGTGATAGTATGGATTAGGAGTATGGTTGGATCCATTGATTCTATATTCTGAATTGTTATTTGTGTTCATCATTGAAATTTGGACTGTTAATCCCTAATAACTGATAGATTTAGGGTATGATGAATGAAATTGATTATGGAATCATATACTGTGGTTGTGGATGAATTCGTATGCTGTTTAGATGTGAATTTTCTGGTTTTTAGACTCAAAATCATGGACTGGTATGAGTAAAAACGAAGGGGTTTTGGAGTGTTACGAAGTTGCAGGTTCTGGACAAATTTTTCTGGTGTTTCGCGTATGAAACAGTGCCATACGCGTATGGGATGAGGTCATACGCGTATGAGGGACATTCCCCAAGGGCTATACGCGTATGATACGCAGCTGCCCTGTCCCAAAGTACCTTGTGCTGGTGAATTGCGTATGAGAGCGTATGAGGATGCTCATACGCGTATGGAATTTTTAAAAGAGGAAGTTGATCTGATGATACGCGTATGGCAAGGCTGATACGCGTATGAGGTTGTTTTTAGGCCATTTTTGACTCTGAGGAAATGCGTATGATACGCGTATGAGGGATGGTGATACGCGTATGGACGCGTATGGACTTGATGATACGCGTATGGCTTCTGTATGTGAAATTTCTGTTTTGTGATTTTTCTGGAAAGTTCAATGATGTGTAACTTTCGATCTGTAGGCCTATTTTGTATGCTGTTTGAGACTGTGTAAACCCTGTGATGTGATTCTGTGGTTTACTGATGATTGATTGTATTGAATGATTTTAATGTATATATGAACATGCTTAGTAATGATGATGATGATGATGATGAAATGAGTATAGATGATGCTACTCATAGAATGGTAAGGATGAAAGTATGATATATATATATATGTTTGCATGCATTCATAGTCATTTGATGAGGGTTGTATCTTAATGATGAGAGGATACAGTGAAGGGCAAGATTCCCATTGTGTGGAATCTGTGCTGGCAGGGCCGTATCCGGGTGATGATAGATCGGTCGGTGGATGATTTCCACTGGTGATGTTGGTACCACATGCATAGTGTCAGTTTCATACATGTGCATGACTTGTTTTAATATGATGATATATGTTATATGACGAATTGTCTGTTTATCTGTGGATGTGTGAATGATGATTTGTCTGAATATGAAACAATTGGGTGAATGATATAACTATGATATGTTATTATTTATGATGCAATAACATTGGTTAACTGTGATGAGACTCACCCTTACTTGTTGTCATTTTCAGATTGAGGATAGCGGCGCGACTTGGTGAGGATTAGCTCATAAGTCGGTTATTAGTTATCGAGTCGGTGTCATGCTCTGGTAGTTGTAACACTGGGAACCCGTTGTTTTGGAGTTTTGGATTATAACTCTATTTTGTTTTGTTATTTGAAGTCTTATACATTAAATGATGAATGTTGACTTGATGAATTAATTCCGCTGTGCAAAACATGACTTTGGTTAATGAGTTATAATTTCAGACGTTTCAGTGAATGCATGACATGTACCAATGTGATTTTATTTACTTATGAATTGTGACACCTCTTGCATGCTTACTCTGATTTAATAATTGTTTAATTGCCGCGGGTTATTAGAGGGGTGTTACATATCGCTTTTATCATTCTCTACTGGACTTTTTCCGTTAGAAGGGGTGAGCAATTTGCAAGAATGAGGCGGTGCTTCTTTTAATTCAGCAAGATCTATTTCGACCTCTTCCACGCTGTATGAGTCTTCGAAAGATTCGCTGTCAACGTCTTCAGCTTCGATGTATGCTACCCTCTCCTTCTTGTAACTTTTATTTGCTCTAGCCTTTTCTGCTGTTAGTCGTTCGACTTGTCGAACCCTGTCTGCCAATTGGGCCATATCCCTTAGGTATTGGGTATCTAGTTTCTTTCTGATTGAATAATCTAGACCACCTGTGGCCATCTCGACTAATTCATGTTCTGGGACAACCGTGAAGCATCTTGATTTCAACAAACGGAACCTGTTTAAGTAGTCATCTATAGACTCCGTGAACTTTCTCTTGATGCTAGCCAATTCTTTCAGACTTATCTTGGTTTGACCCATATAGAATTGTTCGTGGAATAATCTCTCCAAGTGTGCCCATGCGTCTATGGAATTTGGGGGTAAGGTAGTGAACCAAACAAAAGCATTTTTCGTTAGCGAACTAGGGAAATATTTAATTCTCAAATCCTCGTTCCCTGCTACATCCCCTGCTTCCGTTAAATATCTGGCTATGTGTTCCACCGTTGATTCACTAGTGTCCCCTGAAAACTTCGTAAATTTGGGTACCTTGGTACCTCTTGGTAATTCTGTTTGCATAATATATTCAGGTATGGGGGACGTGTAGTTTGGACGTCGAAGTCCAGTATTAAGGCCATTGTTAGCCATTATTCTCTCTATCATGGCAGTAAGATTGTTTTCTGCTGCCAAATTGTCTCTCCTAACCCTATGCACAACTTCGTCAGGATGTTCGTCTCTTCCCACTACAACTACATTAGGCTGTTGTTGGGGAATTGCTTGTCAACCAACGTTAGTCGTTTGATTTCGGGTTTCTAAATCTACCACTTGGTTTCGTTCGACTGGTGCTGGCCTAGGTGGCGGTACTGCGGTTCGAATTTGTTCTAGAACTGGGTCCCCTTCCTGATAGGTTGATTGGTTGTTTCTTCGCCTATTCTGTGGGACTCCTAAGAAATCCGCCATTCGCCCTATTTGTGACGATATTTTTTGATATGTTTCCACGTTATCTTGGTTAGTCCTGGTAATGTTTGTTACTAATGGATTGAAAATCGACCCCAACTCTCTAGCGAGGACTCCTAACATATCATGGTTACTTGCATCCATTTCCTGTCGAAATGCTGCTTGACTATTTGTGGTTAAGGGAGGTATTTGGGCAGAGAAACCAGTGTTTTTTGCGCTTCGACCTATCGAACCGACGTTAGGCGAAAACGCCGTTGGGTTAGGCGCGGTGTATGTAGGCCCTGTTCCTCGTAATCCTGCCATGTATGTATATGGCATTCCATATGGGTTGTTGGGTCTCCAACCTTTAAAAGCGGTTGATGGTCCGGGGGTAAATAATTGACTTGCGGCGTTTGTCGAGAAAAGTGGTATCTCGCTTGCGCCTGTGAGTGGAGGCACGGTAGTCGAACTCGAGACTGGAACAGTCCCTGTTGTCCCTGATGTATTTTCGGGTACGGCCTGGGAACTACCTACGGGTGCAGATCCTGTCAAAACCGGTATATCCTGCGCCTCTTGAGTAGAAGTCGAAACGTGCGTAGAATTTGCCGCTACTGTTCCTGACTCCTGTGGGGGATCTTGATCTCCCCCTCCACTGGCCACATTGACCATTTTCTTATTGTACCTTCGTTTAGGAATCGGTTGTGCACTGTTGGTTAATTTACCATTCCTAAGGTTCATACAAGGTCTTGATATTTTCTAGACAAAACAAAACAATCAATTAATAACAATCTGTTTGACACTGTCCCACCGGGTGTGCCAATTTGTTTACGGTGATTTTCGGTAATCAACCGCTAGTCCTCCAAACTATAAAATATACTTTGGTTACTCGCAGGATCGACTAGATTGATCCTAGGACATAGTCAAACAATTGTCTTTCGATATGATTTGGTTCATGTTTGTTTGTTCTGACTTCAAGAAAACTTGTTTGTGATATGATCGTATGACTATTCACTCGAAACAACACTTGTTACACATGTTAATATGTCTTTCGATAAAGAAAACGTAAATAAAAGCGTGTAAACTGCAGGAATGTAAAGTGCAGGAATATAACGTACAATAATGTAAAATGCAAAAATATAAAGTGCTTCGAAATAAAAGTTAAGCGAAGAAAATAAAGGAATTGAAAAGATACTTTGAATAAAGAAAGATACAGATGTATTTAAAATGGTGTTGGTGTCATACGTACATTTCTCAGCGAACTCTTTCTCTAAACACTTGATACTTGAGTGATTTGTACAAAATGAACACACGGAATCCTAACATTAAGACCCTTATTTATACTAATTTCGACCCTAACGGTCCTACACTAATCTGATGCCACGTTGCTCACAAGAATCCCTGGGATGCCATCTGTCTTTGTTCAGTTACACATACTACTTCGAAATTCAAATCCTCCCGCCTGAATCCTCTTTCGACGCGTGGCAACGTAATCAGAACCGAGAATGTCACGAAAACACGTTAAGCTTCAGTACCCTTCGTATTTCGTAAAAACGTTTAAGTCTTTAAAGATAATCCTCTTCGAATTAGCTCCGATCCTAACCATCTTCATTCCAACTCAAACAACATCCTTGAAACATGGCCATCAGTAGCCATTCTTATTCTCAAAAATGGTCATCAGTAACCATCTCTCTTCGAATCATAATTCTTCAAAGAATATTTCCTCTAAACGAAATCTCCAGCCAACACTAGCGCGTAACAAGGTCAGATTTCAAAACATAGTTGTGAATATTTCCTCCTCTATTTCCTATATTCTGGATGCGGTTTCTTTTGCCGTTAGCGCTGCAAATGGATCTTTTCTGGATATGAAGGAATTTTCTATTCTTAAGAGCATCCGTCTTACCATTCGTCCCCCCGTGCTCCTAGGATTTTTGAGGTTATTTGGAAACCACCTCCTCGGAATTGGATCAAAATTAACTGTGATGGTGCCTCACTTAATCCGAGTGGGAATTCTGCGTGTGGGGGCATTTTTCGGAATAACGAAGGATGTTTTCTGGGTGCTTTTGCTATTTGTTTGGGTTCTTCCACTTCTCTCATTGCCGAACTTTATGGTGCGATGTTTGCGATTGAGTTCGCCCATGAGAAGCATTGGAAGAATATTTGGTTAGAATCAGACTCTACGACGGTTGTTCAGGCTTTCAAGTCTCCCTTTTTGGTTTCGTGGATTATTAGGAATCGGTGGTTGAATTGTATAAATCTAGTTACTAATTGGAATTTTGTAGTTACTCATATATATAGGGAAGGCAACAGTTGTGCTGATGCTTTTGCTAACCTAGGCCTTAGTTTATCTAATCCGACTTACTATTCTTCCATTCCTGCTTGTATTCAGGCAGATTTTGTAAAGAATCGGCTTGGTTTGCCATTCTTTAGATTCAGCTCTTCTTGATAGGGTTTTGGTGATTGTCCCCCCTATTAGTTTGTATCAATTTTTGTTGATTCAATACAACTTCATTTAAAAAAAAAAAGAAAAAAAAGTACCAAGTTTATTTTTTTGTCAACTAGCTAAAACCATGGTTTGTTTGGTTTGAAGTGATTTTGACTGATTTTAATTTAATAAAGAGCTACATATGAATTCCGCATATTATTCGCAATTAAAACAAAGACACTTTTGTGGTCTCACATTAACAGTATGATCTTTAATAATAACAATCCAGATAATCATAAAACCAGTAAATAATGGTAGTGGAATATCCAAAAAAAATGATAAAAGAGAAATCCTTAGAATGAGATACATGGGCCATCAGTTTGGGCCCAAATATCTGCTAATTACACACCTAAATTTAATTAAAGGTTTCATAAGAGGTTGGGTTTAACAATGGATATGTTAAACCCCATGACTCTTAATTTTAATACCCTTAAATAAATTAACAGACGTGAATCGTATCGGGTAAATTTTGGGGTATGACATCAGCAAATGTTGCCCTCAGTTCATTCGCATCACAAAAAGATCATAAGTCCCTACGATGTTGCCTTCGATTATACGATCTCGTCCCTCGAGGTTGCCTACAAATGATGTGATAGTCCCTTTCGATTGCTGAGGTGTCCTCTTGGTTGCCTAATGATGACTATTCTTTTCCTTCCCTTAGACTACCTGCCCTCTCTATGGCAAGGGACAGTCTTAAGGCGAACGAACTCTCGATGACTCTTTAACCTCCAATAAAAGGACTTCCTACCCTCCTATGGTATGGATAGCCCTGAAAGACTAAAAGAACTCTTTTACATGGTTAAGGTAATTAGCTCCTAATTGCTTGCTCTGGTTTAAATCTTTTTTCTACTCTTTTCTCAAAAACCTTCAAAAAGCTACGCTTATTTACAAGCTAAAGTCTTATTTCATTTCTAAACATTTTCAAATATTTCAAAGTGAGGTAAGAAATTAAGAGCCCATTAAAAACCATGGATGCAAAGGGTGCCTTACACCTTCCCTTTGTATAAATTATTCCCCGAACTCAAAATTTCTTTTAAAGGTTTTTTTTTTCTGTTCTTTTAACTTTTCTTTAATTTGGATAAAATAAAAGTCGGTGGCGACTCTTGCTATCCGCGACATTTCAAAAAAAGTCATTTCACCGTATTACAGATTGCAATTTCAAGAACGGGTGTAGGTAGTGTGAAACCTACACACGAGCCACCCGTTGTCATCCCTACGTGATAGGATGCGGCACACATTTCTAGTAAAAGAAGTATCGTTCAGTTAAGAACCGTTTGGAGTACCAAATTTACTTTTTTGTCAACTAGCTAAAACCATGATTTATTTGATTTGAAGATTTTGATTGAATTTAACTTAATAAAAAGCTATCTATAAATTCCGCATATGATTCACAAATGTAAACTCTTGTTTATTATTCTGAAACAACAATGTAAGTTTTTGAAAAATTAAAGGGTTAATGAACTTTTTCGTCCCTTTAAATATTTCAAATTTCGTTTTTAGTCCCTCCAAAATTTTTCTTCAAGAAATCGTCCCTTCAAAATTTTTCTTCCGAACTATTGGTCCCTAACGTCAAATTTCGTAGCTAATCTGTGGCTAAAGTCGTAGCTAATCTCTAGCAAATTTGACGTTAGGGACCAATAGTTTAGACGAAAATTTTGAAGGGACGATTTCTTAATGGGAAATTTTGGAGGGACTAAAAACGAAATATGCAATATTTAGAGGGACCAAAAAGTTCATTAACCCAAAATTAAATATGTAAAAGTAATCATACCTCCTTTTCGCAGCGTATGTTCTTGCCGTGAACAAATAAATTTCATACTTTCGTAGCATAATTAAGTGGTTTCAGATACTTTAAGGTTTTGCTATTTTAAAAAAAGAGGGATATATTTACTCTAAAAGTAACTGTAGAAAATTTATTCCAAATTTTAACCACTGATTATTATTAATTTAATTGTTTTAATTGATCATTTAATCTAATTATTTTTAGAAACATTTTTTTATATAAAAAATTAATCAAAGTCGTTAATTAATGATAATCAATGATTAAAATTTAGAGTAAGTCTTCAATACTTACTCTTGGAATAAATATATTTCTCCTCTTTTAAAAATGAGTTTATCTCAATTAAAACAAAGACACTTTTGTGGTCTCATATTAATCGTATCATTTTTTGATCAGATATCAGAGATATTCTTTCGATATACAAGTAATATTTAATACTATTTTTACATTCGCAAACATATACATTAGACCATAAAAAATAAGAGCAAACATACAATTTTTCATTAATTAACATCAAATTGAAAGTTTACATGAGGCATGTCGTTTAGACAATCTTCATAGTGTTAAATCTAAATAAAACTACTCATACATGTCATAAAAATAAAAACCATACCAATTTTTAAACATATAGGTAAAATAAGATAAAAGCTTGCGAGAAACACTTAAAAAGACTTTAAAATTAGAAAAATATTTCTCTATTCATCACAAAAATTCGACTACCTACTAAAGCTCTTTATAACTAAAAGCGCTGCCTAAGATAAAAAAAAGCATAAAAGATAAAAAAAGTGCAACCTACGAAAGCGCATATGGAAAAGGCGTTGCTATAGGGGGGCTACGAGAGCGCTTTTCTGGATAAAAGCGCTGCTATAGGGGGCTACGAGCGCTCTTTTTAGAAAAAGCGCTGCTATAGGGGGGCTACGAGAGCGCTTTTCTGGAAAAAGCAATGCTATATGAGGGATACTAGAGCGCTTTTCTGGAAAAAGAGCTGCTATAGGGGGGGCTACGAGAGCGCTTTTGGAGTTTCAAAAGCGCTGTCGTTACCTACGGCACGCTGGCTTTGGCAACGCTTTTAAGCGCTCTTAAAACCCAAAAAAAGCGCTTTTAAAGCCCTTGCACGTTGTAGTGAATAAGAAAGAAAATTTAAAGAAAGAAAAGATTAGAGTTTCTGCAGAGTAACTTTTTTTCCCACAAATTGTGAAAATTTTGTTATTCACTTGCAACTGCAAAATCTGTGAATTGACTTGATTACAAAAATAGTGGTTTCTCCCTCCATTTATATATTTAGGTTAGCTTACTCTCTAAGCCAAAAGCCCAAAACTATAAAAGCCTAAAATATTTATTTTAGGACAGAATCAAATATATTTTAGATCTAAATCAAATCTATCTAATTTAAATCTAAATCAAATATTTTCGACGTAAAGAATTTCAATTTAACATCTAGTGTCCGGTGTACATTAGTGTAACTCGTATTTTTTGTCTTTATTATATAAAATAGAGTCTCAAAAATATTTGAATCGGTCTCGAATATATTTGAGTCGGTCCAAAATATTTGTGTACATATAATATTCATTCCATTAGGAATATAATGTGTTGTTAATAATCTAAACCCTATTGAGTTAAAGTTTGTTCTCCTAAAAGCTTAGCTTCAAAACGTAAACATCTTGTAAGGAACTGTAGGTTCAAAATTGTGTCCCACAGTTACTTACTTGTTGAATAAAAATTACCAAAAGAATAAAAGATTGATATATTCAACTACTATCATTCAAAAAATGATAATTCCAACCATGTTTCTAAAGAAGGAAATCCATTATTACTTCCCAACTTCAATATAGTTCCATTATTAGTCATGCAATAAAAGAAACGTATAATATCAATTAATTCTTACTTCTATACATTAAAGAAAAAAAAGTAAAAAATAGGTCACTGTCACTTATTTTCTTCACATAATAATTGTATCGTTTTCTATTATTTGCCTTGAGTAGTCGTGTAATATACAAGTTTTCTATTTAAATATACATAAATATATACTTTTCTTTATTTATGGTCTATAAATTATAATTTATTAAATAATTAAATTATAATTTTTAAAATATTTTTTTTAAATGAGTACTATATAAAGAGCTTAAAATTTGCTATGTATAATGCGAGAACAAAATATAATAAAAGAGTACAAAGATATAAAAACCTTCACAAAAAATGGCAATGCACATTTTAAAACTTTTTCTCTTGGGAATATTATGCATTTCAAAACTTAATCAAAGTCGTTAAATTAATGATAATCAATGATTAAAATTTGGAGTAAGTCTTCAACACTTACTCTTGGAGTAAATATATTTTTCCTCTTTTAAAAATGAGTTTATCTCAATTAAAACAAAGACACTTTTGTGGTCTCATATTAATCGTATCATTTTTTTATCAGATATCGGAGATATTCTTTCGATATACAAGTAATATTTAATACTATTTTTACATTCGCAAAGATATACATTAGACCATAAAAAATAAGAGCAAACATACAATTTTTCATTGATTAACATCAAATTGAAAGTTTACATGAGGCATGTCGTTTAGACAATCTTCATAGTGTTAAATCTAAATAAAACTACTCACACATGTCATAAAAATAAAAACCATACCAATTTTTAAACATATAGGTAAAATAAGATAAAAGCTTGCGAGAAACACTTAAAAAGACTTTAAAATTAGAAAAATATTTCTCTATTCATCACAAAAATTCGGCGAATGTACCTTCCACTGATGATAAATCATTTTTATTCATAAAGACGTATTGAAGAGTACAATTACATTAGTCACGACAACAACAACGCCGAGGTTCGGTATCTAGACATCCACCACCTTTATTGTGAAAAAATTTACAAAAAGCATCACATTCGTGATCATATGTGCATGCCTGGTTGGTGCACGTAACTCCTGGAGGATCAGGATCAACACTGGTTGTGAATCCTGCGATGGAAATAAAGTTTAAGGTTTATACTATGATTTCAAATTACCCCCACAACATAATCATGGTTAATTAATACTAAAAAAAATGAAATGGAAGATATAAAAAAACATGTTCTTATTACCTGAAAGCAAAACAAAAGCAACGAACAAAATCCACCAAACTCGAGATTGATAAGCCATTGGGGAGAATTTCACTTTGTACTTTATTTGTGTGCTATTGATGCAAGACTAACATGGTTGTTATAAATAAAACTTGTGACCTAAATATAGAAAAAGAAAAAAAGGAATTTATATTTAAGGTAAAATTATTTTTATAATGATGAACAAAGAAAATTCAAATGAATATTTAAGGTAAATACATAAAAAGAAAAAACAAATATTTATATATATATATATATATATATATATATATATATATATATATATATATATATATATATATATATATATATATATATATATATATATTTTATATATGAAGACGACTCAAGCGAAAAAACTGGATTATCGTAAGAAATGAGAACAATTAATCTTGTCCATTCAATTGTGATTCCATAAGAAAACAAAATAATTGATACTTTTTAAAGATAATAATAATCAATTAGATTAATTTATATATATGATATTTCTATTTTAATTAATAAAATGTTAATATTTATTATTGTTGTACTAAAAAAATTAAATTTATCATATATTAATTAAAATTATCATATATTAATAAAAATTATTAATATAATCATATATTAATCAAATTTACTATTAAACTTAAAATATTCATGTACTATTTTGGTATAAAAAATTAAAATGATTATATGTCAGTCAAAAGAGATTATATCTATAGTTTTTGTGTCCACAAAAAATATATTATTATTTACTAATTCTAAACATTAATATACAATAATCTCATTTTTCGTCAACCGAAAAAATTATAATAACTAAATACTACAAATATTTTTATTAATATGATTTTACTAGTAATTTAAATTTATATATATATATATATATATAATTATATTAATCGATATGTTTTAAATAAATCAAATATATATAATATTAGAAGTAAATAATTTTATATTAAAATATGATTAATTTAAATATGATGCATATTTATATAGTTTTTTAAATGAAAAATGTCAGCCATAAAATATATTATTATTTTAATTTGATGAATAGTTGTAATTATAGAGATGTCATTTGTTATTTAAAATTTAATATGTAAATATTTATCAACGTTTTATTAATAAAATAAAATAATTATAAATAAATTGATAAAATATTCACGAAAAACATATATATATTATTTTTAATCAATTATTATCATCTAAAAATATAATTAAATATTTTATTTCTCAAGTAATAAATATTAATAAGTTAGATGGTGATGAATAAAATATTTGATACTTTTGAAAGTATAATATTCTGTTAAAAATAATTTATTTCATTCCACAAAAATTTTACTTCTAATATAATATAAATATATTAGATTTACTTAAAACATAAAGATTAATATAATTATATATTAATTAAAACTACTGGTAAAATATTATTAATAAACATATTTGTATTTAGCCATTATAATATTTTCAATATGCAACAAATATTGTTATATATTAAGGATTAAACTTAATAATTAATTATATGATATTTTTGGATATAGAAACTATAAATATAAATGCTTTTGATATATTTAAAATCACTTTTATTGTATTAAATATGTTAGTCAAAAGAGATTATATCTCTAGTTTTTTTGTCCTCAAAAAATATATTATTATTTACTAATTCTAAACATTAATATACAATAATCTCATTTTTCGTCAACCGAAAAAATTATAATAACTAAATACTACAAATAATTTTATTAATATGATTTTACTAGTAATTTAAATTAATATATAATTATATTAATCGATATGTTTTAAATAAATCAAATATATATAATATTAGAAGTAAATATTTTTGTATTAAAATATGATTATTTTAAATATGTTGCATAGTTATATAGTTTTTTAAATGAAAAATGTCAGCCATAAAATATATTATTATTTTAATTTGATGAATATTTGTGATTATAGAGATGTCATTTGTTATTTAAAATTTAATATGTAAATATTTATCATCATTTTATTAAAAAAATAAAATAATTATAAATCAATTGATAAAATATTCAAGAAAAAACATATATAAATTATTTTTAATCAATTATTATCATCTAAAAAATAATTAAATATTTTATTTCTCAAGTAACAAATATTAATAAGTTAGATGGTGATGAATAAAATATTTGATACTTTTGAAAGTATAATAATCTGTTAAAAATAATTTATTTCATTCCACAAAAATTTTACTTCTAATATAATATAAATATATTAGATTTACTAAAAACATAATGATTAATATAATTATATATTAATTAAAACTACTAGTAAAATATGATTAATAAACATATTTGCATTTAGCCATTATAATATTTTCAATATGCAATAAATAATGTTATATATTAAGGATTAAATTTAATAATTAATTATATGATATTTTTGGATATAGAAACTATAAATATAAATGCTTTTGATATATTTAAAATCATTTTTATTATTTAAAATATATATATATATATATATATATATATATATATATATATATATATATATATATATATATATATATATATATATATATATATATATATATATATATATATATATATATATATATATATATATATATATATATATATATATATATAATAAAAATGATTATATGTTAGTCAAAAGAGATTATATCTATAGTTTTTGTGTCCACAAAAAATATATTATTATTTACTAATTCTAAACACTAATACACAATAATCTCATTTTTAGTCAACCGAAAAAATTATAATAACTAAATACTACAAATAATTTTATTAATATGATTTTACTATTAATTAAAATTAATATATAATTATATTGATCGATATGTTTTAAATAAATCAAATATATATAATATTAGAAGTAAATACTTTTATATTAAAATATGATTAATTTAAATATGATGCACATTTATATAGTTTTTTAAATGAAAAATGTCAGCCATAAAATAAATTATTATTTTAATTTGATGAATAGTTGTAATTATAGAGATGTCATTTGTTATTTAAAATTTAATATGTAAATATTTATCATCATTTTATTAAAAAAATAAAATAATTATAAATAAATTGATAAAATATTCACGAAAAACATATATATTATTTTTAATCAATTATTATCATCTAAAAATATAATTAAATATTTTATTTCTCAAGTAATAAATATTAATAAGTTAGATGGTGATGAATAAAATATTTGATACTTTTGAAAGTATAATATTCTGTTACAAATAATTTATTTCATTCCACAAAAATTTTACTTCTAATATAATATAAATATATTTGATTTACTTAAAACATAAAGATTAATATAATTATATATTAATTAAAACTACTGGTAAAATATTATTAATAAACATATTTGTATTTAGCCATTATAATATTTTCAATATGCAACAAATATTGTTATATATTAAGGATTAAAATTAATAATTAATTATATGATATTTTTGGATATAGAAACTATAAATATAAATGCTTTTGACATATTTAAAATCACTTTTATTGTATTAATTTTATATATATATATATATATATATATATATATATATATATATATATATATATATATATATATATATATATATATATATATATATGTATATATTGAAAATTAAAATGATTATATGTTAGTCAAAAGAGATTATATCTCTAATTTTTGTGTCCACAAAAAATATATTATTATTTACTAAATCTAAACATTAATATACAATAATCTCATTTTCGTCAACCGAAAAAATTATAATAACTAAATACTACAAATAATTTTATTAATATGATTTTACTGGTAATTTAAATTAATATATAATTATATTAATCGATATGTTTTAAATAAATCAAATATATATAATATTAGAAGTAAATATTTTTATATTAAAATATGATTATTTTAAATATGTTGCATATTTATATAGTGTTTTAAATGAAAAATGTCAGCCATAAAATATATTATTATTTTAATTTGATGAATATTTGTGATTATAGAGATGTCATTTGTTGTTTAAAATTTAATATGTAAACATTTATCATCATTTTATTAAAAAAATAAAATAATTAAATAATATAAATTATTTTTAATCAATTATTATCATCTAAAAAAATAATTAAATATTTTATTTCTCAAGTAACAAATATTAATAAGTTAGATGGTGATGAATAAAATATTTGATATTTTTGAAAGTATAATAATCTGTTAAAAATAATTTATTTCATTGCACAAAACTTTTACTTCTAATATAATATAAATATATTAGATTTACTTAAAAATAATTTATTTTATTCCACAAAACTTTATTGAAATGTTGCGGATAGCAAGAGTCGCCACCGACTTTATTTTATCCAATTTTAGAAAAGGCTAAAAGAACAGGAAAAGACCTTTTAAAAAGATTTTGAGTTCGGGGGTAAGTTATACAAAGGGAAGGTGTAAAACACCATTTGCATCCATGGTTATCCATGGGCTCTTAATTGCTTAGCTCACTTTGTTTTCAAAATGTTTGAGTTGTTTGAAAAGTAGGATGTGAATAGAAAAAGATTCTTTAAGGACTTTAGCTTGTAAATAAGCGTAGCCTTGTTTTGAAAGTATTTGAAAAGAGTGGGAAAGATAGATTTGAATTTAAATTTGAGTTTGAAAAAAAAAGCAAGCAATTAGTAGCAACCACCCTAAGTTTTGAAATTTGTTCTTTTAGCTTTTCAGGGCGAAAGGGTCTATCCATACCATGAGAGGGTAGGAAGTCTTTCAATTGGATGTTTAAGGGTCATCGAGAATAATCGTTCGCCACAAGACTGTCCCATGTCATAAAGAGGGCAGATAGTCTAAGGGAAGGATATAATAGTCATTTAACCTTTAGGCTACAGGCGAGGATACCTAAGCAATTGGGACAACCATTATATTTTTATAAGGAGTTTCAATAACTTTAAAGGCAACATTGCTTTAGGTATCCTCGGAATCGAGGGACTTGACTATTTAGTATACTTAGAGGCAACAAGGCAACAGTAATAAGGCAACAAGGCAACCAGAGGGATTACCCTAAAGGTGTGTGGGTGCACAATCATGTGGTTAACTTCGATTACATTTATCTTGTAAATTAGTGATCTATGTTCAATTTATGGTTGCACTCCCAATTTTACTAACCACGCAGTTTAAAATAAGCAAAAAGTAAAGGCAGAAATTAAAAGTGCCTACGCTATTACAATAAACACCTGCGGGGATGGGGAATTAAAGCAGAAAATAAGAGAGATGAATAATTAATTTAATCATCTTTATCTTGAGCCTTGATCTTCCTCGAACCCTCGATTGACTCTGAACATCTGAGAATTAAACGGAAAATGATTGACTCTGAACATCTGAGAATTAAACGGAAAATAATAGGGGTGAGTGCATTACAAATTCATTGACGATTTGGAACAAACCCTATTTTAATAAAAAGGCAAAAATTAAAATTAAAATGATATTTAAACAAAAGAAAGGGAGTTAGAACTTAGCTTTTTGATCTGATGGCGCGTGGTCGAAGGATTTTGGTTACTCCTGAAAATTAGCCACGAAGAACAAAAAAATGTTAGTGCATTAAAGTTCTCAACAATTATAACGTGGCAAATAAAAAATTAAAACAGTAATAATTGAGGCACAAAAGGGTAAGGCAAAAACAAACCCTGAAAGGGGACAGAAGTCCATTATGGTTAATAGAAAAAATATGTAAATAAAAAACCTAGACTAAGGTTAATGTACAACACCTACCAATAACACTGATTAGTGATCATGATAAAAAAATAGTTGACAAAAATAAAATAAGGATTTAGAACATTAAAATAATTACTTTATAAAAAAAACTAATTATAAACCTAACCCTAATTAATTAAAATTATTAAATTAAATT
Organism: Vicia villosa; assembly: GCF_029867415.1. Taxonomy (NCBI): domain Eukaryota; kingdom Viridiplantae; phylum Streptophyta; class Magnoliopsida; order Fabales; family Fabaceae; genus Vicia; species Vicia villosa. The sequence continues at coordinate 85,585,546 of NC_081185.1, forward strand.
AATTAAAATTATTTTTATATATAATATAAAAAAGGAGGTTGAAAATCAAAAGAAATAGTTAAAATATTTTATATAAAAATAATTTAGTAAAAGGAACAAAAAAAGATTTATGTAATAAATAAAATAAAATAAAGAATTAAGGGAACTTAGCTCTAATCCTGTGTGGACGCCTCCTGAGGGCATATGGTATGCCTTCAGTCCTGTGGCCGTCAGATCTGGCCTTGGGGCAAATACAAAATAGAGGAAGAATTGGGCGCGAAAATAAAACCCTTGATTTGGCCAAATACCAAAAGGTTTTTGGCCAAATATGAATAACCTTGATTTGCCAAATACCAAAAGATTTTGGCCAAAAAAGCAATTGGATACTATCCACTTGGTCAATCCATAGAAAACCTGTTCATAAACCAGCACAATGTTACGGTTAAGAAAACATATGAAAAAATAGAAAAGTGATTAAAATAAAATCAAAAAAATATAAAAACCTGATTATAAATCAAAGAAAATAAGAACACGAAACTACAATGTTTTTTAGATTTTTTTGAAAATATGAAAATAGAAATTAAATCAAATAAAATAGAAAAAAGAGGAATTTGCGATTTTGAGGGTCGAAATCCTTTAGAATTCTATTCTAAAGCAGTATTGTTCTACGATTTTTTTCTGAACTTCTGGAAAAAATTCAGAGCAAATCAAAACAGTAGTTTCAGAATTCGACTGATAGGCTGGAAAATTTATTACTGTGCTGCAGCCGAAATTGCAACCCTGAAAAAGGAAAAGTAGGAGAAAATATTTTTTTTGTGTGAGAAGAGAGAGAGAATCAGAGTTAGAATTGTTAGTCCCTAATGTATAAAAAATATTAGTATTTATAAGGAAAATATTAGGTTAAAAAACAATGGGCTTGGACTCTAAAAAATATTTAATTAGTAATAAAAATAAAATTCTAATAACTATTAATTATATTACTAAATAATAATAATAATAATAATAGCTAACTAACTATAATATAATTAGAAATAAAAATATAAAATAATATTAATAATAATAATAATAATAAAAATAAAAATATAAAATAATAATAATAATAATAATAATAATAATAATAATAATAATAATAATAATAATAATAAAACATCTATCTGATTTAATGCTTAAAATAAAAAAGTAACTTCTAAAAATGATATATATTTTTTGTAATTTTTGAATATATTTTACTAAAAGAAGTATAAAAATTAAGAAAAGATGTTTTAAACTTCCTGATAAAAAAGAAGAAATATTAACTAAAGAAGTTAAAAAAATAAAAAAAAATGGAAAAAAGTTAGAAAATAAAATAAAGGTTAGAAGTGAGATTCGAACCCGGGACCTTTCGGTCGTGCGTCTTTTGCCCTCAAATTCTTACCGATTGCGCTACGTCAATTATTTGAAATAAAATGACATAGACAATTATAAGAGGGCAAATTTTGGGGTATGACAGTGACCATCCTTAAAATGCTAATGAAGTGTGTAAATTGATCAAATCCCTTTATGGTTTAAAGCAGGCTAGTAGACAGTGGTATGAAAGACTCACTTCTTTATTGCTTCTTCATGGATACACATAAGCTACAACAGATCATTCCTTGTTTGTCAATAAAATATCACCTTCATTCACAATTATACTTGTCTATGTTAATGATATAATCTTAGTGTCATACCCTAATTTTGACTCCCCTGAGATGTCACACCTCCAGACTTTTCATCAAATTCAAAACAAATGCTCATAGCAGTCACTTAGTCATCTGGCACTTAATCAAGAATGTTCAAGGATAAAAGAGCACAGGCAAAGGATCAATCAATAAAAGGATTAGTCCCAAATACAATCATAAGACTCAAAAGCTTCATTCTATTCACCTATGATTGATTGGACACCAATCATCTGGAATCAGGTTTGCTTAGTTCACCAATCTAGCGTTTTGAGCCCATCAAGGACTGCAATCAGGGACCACATTTGGGAAACCCTAAAAAGCTCCAAGGCATCACTCAAAGGCTTCAATCATCTTCAAATGATCCATATGACAATATCCATAGGGCATTACACTTCAATTCAAGATATATAGTCATCAATTTCATCTGGTCGATAATTAGGGATTCAGACCTAATTTACTTGCACAGTTGACTTTTAATCAGGACATGGATCCACCACTTAACACATAGCTCAATAACCTCTATTAATTCAATATAATCCATTGATATCATCCATTTGAGGAGGAGAGCTTGATTCAACACAAAAGTCCAAAATTTCACTTCATTTGGAAAAAGTCAACTGTACAAGATCACCTTTGACTTTTGAGATTTTTGGTCAAACCATGACTTTTGAGGGTCAATATAACCAACATGTGATTATTGAAGTCATTTGACCAAAGAAAATCAAGAAAATTCATCAAGGATCAAAAAGTCAACAAAAAGTCAAACTAGTGCATTTTGACCTAGTTCATGGATCTCAAAATTTCACCTACACAACTCAAAAAACTTCCAACATGAAAGTTGTAGATCTCATCAAATAAAACAACTCCTTATATAGCAAATTTTTTCAAGAAATCAATCATTTGAGAGTTTTAGGCTTTGGAAGTTATAGGTCATAAAAACTTAGAAAAAATTCTAAGTGTTTTTGACCTAGTTTTCTTCAAACTTTAGGCCCATTTTTCACAAACTAATGAATTTAAGTACATGTTAAGGGCTTTCCAAATTGTGCTCAACCTTCTCTAAATTCATTTTGATCTAGGAGTTATGATGATTCAAAGTTGGGCTCATGAAGAGAAATTATAGGTCATGACCAAATTTGAATACTTGCAAACTTTGTACCAATGCCTATACCATTTGATTCATCCTTGTCCATGATATATCAGAAGATATTTAGGGGAATCAAATGCATTATTTCATCATTTTGGGCCAAGTTGCAAGAATTCAATGCCATGTGATTAAGTAATCATTACCAAATTGGAATCTTGATGAATCACCAAGGAATCTTCCCCCAAGCCAATTAGAGTTCACTTCTACAACAGAATTGTCCCCTATGATCATACAAAATCGATGGCTAGGGAGATTGATCAAATGGAATCAAAATTGTCATCATTGCATATGTGATATTTTCAAAGTTTCTTCATAGCTAAGAAACTAAGTTAACCTCATTAAGCAAGCTTACTATCTTAAATTGCTCTGAGCCTTTTGCCTATAAATACAAGGGCATACTTCAATATCAAAACACACCAAAGAAACAGAAATCTTGCTTTCTCTCTTCTTCCTTCATACTTAGGTTTTTCAAAGGCTCTTTGGCAAGAAGACTCGGATTCTTCAAACCAGAGCTCTTCCTTTGAAACTAAGTATTCAAACACCTCAAGGGAGGTATTTAGAAGTGATCCATACACCTGGAACACTTCTGTAAGTGGAGAATCATCATCTTCACCTCTCACTTGGAGCTACATCAGTTGGGGTCGTGCAAGAGGTTCTGGGGAGTTTCATCCCAAGCTAAGCATCTCAACACCTTCCTAGGGGATCACTGAAGCTATCTGGATCACTGCAACAACTCTGTAGCACACTTTGATCAGAGCTCAATCTCCATTTTTGAGTTAAGCTTCATGAACTTCAAACTCCATAATTCACGCATGATAAATTAAAAATGAAGTTACCAGTTGGTTTCTGCACCTTTGAGGATCATTAACCCTCAATCAATTGCATCATATCATACATATACATCATTTCATGTTAAATTCTAGTTTTAGGGTTGTTAGTGTTCATGCTTGCAAATTTTAAGTTACACTCAGAATAAATGAAATTAAAGGATACCATCATGATCCTTGTCCAAAAATGAGTAAAATCCATCTTTACATCTTTGGATTTGGTTGAAAATTGAGGGAGATAGGATTTCCAGAAATTTGAAATCGTGAGGTTGAAGATGAAGATGGTGGCGCCATTTTTCAAATTTCCCAGAGAAGAGTTTATTTTATTTTGAATGATAGGCGTGTCATCTACGAATTCATCATAGTGTCCCAATGGTTACAGCGCGCGTACAAAATCTTTGCCTTGCCTTAGGTCTGGGGTTCGATCCCCCCCTCAGACCTTTTGTTTTGATCATTTTATTTTTTAACTCATTTATGAACTAGTTGTAAAATATATTGAGTTGGAGGTGTTTATCTAACAAGCCACGCGCGTGATCCAGATGGTAAGTGTTTTGTGTGTTGATCTAGAGGGCGTGAGTTCAAGCCCTTTGGGAGACAAAACCTTTTTTTTTAACACTTTTCTCATTCAAATTCTTCACCACTTCTTTTAATTATTTCACCTATCAAATTAAATCATTTTCACTTGATTTTTCACACACTTCTCATTTAATATATATATTTTGAGAATATACCAAAAAATCATAAAAAAATTATTATTTTAATATATTTTAATTAGGTTTAAAATCACATATCTTAAAGTATGTTTTAATGCTTAAAAAATATAATTTTCACTTGATTTTCAAAACCAAATCTCTTGTAAATATCTTTGTGATAAAACCCTAATCATTTAGGTCTTAATTAGGAATAGACTTTGTCTTTACTCTAATTAAGTTGACTTTTGTCAATTTTCAAAAACTGTATTTACAAAATCTTCTCTCTGTTTTCAAAACATTCTTCTGGTATTTGAAGGGCATTATTCCCGGTGAAACTCTTCAGATACCTATGTGACCTATGTCCATCTTCACTTCTTCTGTTTTCAAAAACCTTTAACTGTTTATCATAAATATTCAACTGTTATCAATAAAACAACAAAATTGCTGGTAAGGCTTTGTACATACATCCTTCAAAGGCCTCCACTCCATCCAAGTTAGGCTTTACAAGCTTTCAATTTACAGTCTTTATTTAAATTACTGTCAAATATAAACTGTTTATATATTGTTTAGGACTACGTCTGAGTGTAAACCTTAGGACAGTTAAACTATATATATATATTATAGGACTATGGCCTAGGATTGAGAATGTCTTCTCGGTGAAGGCTCTTTCCTAATTAGAGATCTTTAGTTCAAACCCTCAAGATGAATTATTCCCGGTGAAACATCTTGAAAAAAGCCTTAGAACCCAAACTAGGACACATCCAAAATATATATATAATTTTCCTTTTGATTTTCAAAACCTAAATATCTTTGTAAATATTTTGTGATAAAACCCTAATCATTTAGGTCTTAATTGGGTATAGATTATGTCTTTACCTTAATTAAGTTGACTTTTGTCAATTTTCAAACTGTTTTCTAATCTCCGATTAAGCAGACGATCTAGGTTTTCAAACAACAAAACCTTTTATCTTTTAAAATCTTTCAACACAAAATCATAAACACTTGGGCCTCTAATAGAGTGTAAGACCCAACATCTTTTTCTTTTCATAGTTTGTTTTTCAAAACATATTTAAACATAAAACTCCTCATCTGTTTTCAAAACTTTCATCTTGGTATTTGAAGGGCATTATTCCCAATGAAACTCTTCAGATACCTATGTGACCTAGTGTCCATCCTCACTTCTTCTGTTTTCAAAACAAAAACATTCAACTGTTTTCAATAAACATCCAACTGTTTTCAATGAACATTCAACTGTTCACAATCAAACTCTCAAACTGTTATCAATAAACAACCAAGCTAATGGTAAAGCTTTGTACATACACCTTTCAAAGGTCTCCTCTTCATCCAGGTTAAGATTTATAGCTTTCCATTTACAAGCTTTTATTTAAATTACTGTCAAATATAATATGTATATACATTGTTTAGAACTTCGTCTGAGAACAACCTTAGGACAAATAAATTATATATATATATATATATATATATATATATATATATATATATATATATATTATAGGACTATGACCTAGGATTGAGAATGTCTTCCCGGTGAAGGCTCTTTCCTAATTAGAGTTCCTTAGTTTAACCTCAAGATGATTTATTCCCGGTGAAACATCTTGAAAAAAGTTTTAGAACAAAAATAGGGCCCATCCACCCAAGAGGAATTATTCCCGGTGAAACCTCTTACCCATTTGCTTAGAGCCAAAATAAGTTCAAAACCACATAGCTTTCTCTTGTGCTATAACAAGGACCCTTGATGACCCTCGATTAGCCTCCCCTTGGGCTTTGTGCAAGGATCCACAGGCTTCTTAAAAGCATTCCCAGCTTCCTCTTGAGTTTGTATACAAGGACCCACCAGGTTTCTTATAAACATAGGAACAGGTCTTTAGTCACCTTTTAGCCTACCCTGGTGAGTTTCTTCTACTCTTCGAATCAGACTTTTAAACAAGCTAAGAATGTCTCAATCTCAGCATTGAGTTCACCTTTTGGAATGAGAGACATGGACAGTCTCTGTCACCCTTATCTTCCATAATTTTCCTTAGTAGAGTCTAGGATCCATAATTGTTTATTCTCAGTCAGTGTCAGCCTTAATCTAGGGCTTTAAACAAGAAGTCTCAATTAGAAAATCATTCTGCCATCAGAAAATCCCCTGGAAAGGGTCAGCCTCCATTCATTCTTTCATTTTAACAAAAAAACCTAGAAAGGGTCAGCCTCCATTCATTCTTTCATTTTAACAAAAAAAACCCTGGAAAGGGTCAGCCTCCATTCATTCTTTCATTTTAACAAAAAAACCCCTGGAAAGGGTCAGCCTCCATTCATTCTTTCATTTTAACAAAATCCGCTGGAAAGGGTCAGCCTCCAAAATCACTCCTTTAAATCCAAATTCCCTGGAAAGGGTTAGCTTTCAAAAATTCTATTCTTAAAAAGATAATCTCTCCAGTCTCAGTCAGTAAAAGACAAAATCCCCGGTAGAGTCTACTTTAGGTCAACCACTCAAACAAGTCACCAGTAGAGTCAATCTTCAAACCTAGGTCTTTCATTCATCAATTCCTGTTAACAAAAGCACAATTCCTCAGTAGGGTCAACCTTTAGGATAATCCTCAATAGAGTCAAAATCCCCTCTAAGTCAAAGATCCCACACTAGTAGATCTTCCCTTTTTTAAGAGTCAGCCTCAACCTTGGGCTTTGTACAAGGCACATACTCCTTTAAAAGTCATAACCCTGTTCATAGGAATTCCCCTATCCATAGTCTGCCACAACCTTGGGCTTTGTACAAGGCAGAAAATAGTGTCTCCCCTAGAGAGTCAGCCACAACCTTGGGCTTCATACAAGGCAACAAATAAATAATATACCCCCCAATAAAGAGTCAGCCACAATTCTGGGCTTTGTACAGAACACCAAATAAGACCCATCAAATAAACACTCTCCAACTAGAGTCAGCCTCAATTCTGGGCTTTATACATAACACAAATTTCTTCAGTTAATTCCCAGTAAAGTCATTTTCTAGAGTCAATAAAATCAATCAAAAGCCTCAAGCTTGGGCCTCATACAAGCCAGCTAAAAATCAAATTTTTCAAGCAGTAGATAGACATAGCTTATCTCTATAGAGAGATATTTCTCCTATCTCACCATATTCAAACAAACAAACATTTCAATTTCAATTTCAAACATTCTCCCATTTAGGACTTTGAAAGACATGCTCTGAGGAAAACAAACCCAGACTTGTACACTTTCCCTAATTTGGATGAGAATCCTTCTTTCATTCAAGAGACATGTAACTGACATACTTGCAAACACACAAGTAAGGTCCCTCTCTTTAATGAAATGAATTCAGATTTTCTGTCACTCTTTCAAAATGTTTGGTGGAATAGTAGAAATACCTCTCTGTAAAGATGATTTCATGCCTCTTTACTGTAAACAGAGATTTAATTCAAGCTTCAACCTTGAGCTTCAAGCAAGGCATCAAAAATAATTAATTTCCCTAATTAGTTCCTCGAACTACAAAAAGCTCTGACTTCCATTAGGGATATGTAGGCATGAGGTTCACAAGGAATCTCAGCGAGCTAATAAAAAACCAAAAATAGTCAGTCTGTTTGTCTTTTTCAATTCAATTAAATTCCTTCTCCTGACACAAAGGAGAAACTTTCCCAATCAATAAGCAACAAACACAAACACATAGACACAGAGAAGGTTCCCGTAGAGTACTACAGATATGTAGGGTGCTTAAACTCTTCCCTATGTATAACCGACCTCCCGGACTCCAGAATTTCTAGTCTAGGTGAATCCCCACACTTAGGAAACTCCTAGGGTTTATTTGAGATCTTTTTACCCTTTCCTATTTGTAGGATAATTACAAAGATCTTGTGATATCGTAGGAAGAACTGAAACAAAATTCATCCCACCACGGGCGCATTATCCTTCCAAATTCCGCGTGAAGGGTCTAGCGTGTCGTCCTCCCAAGTGAAACGGGGAGGTTAAAAAAACGACACCACACTTAGCAGGAGATTCCATCAATGAGTTTTAACATATCAAAGACATTCTTCATCATGCTTTCAGAATCAAAGACCTAGGAATACTCAAATATTTTCTAGGTTTAGAAGTGGCTCATTCATCACAAGGAATTTTCATATGCCAAAGAAAATATTGCCTCGATCTATTGAATGATACTGGCTTCCTAGGTTCTAAACCTGCCAATACTCCCTCTGACCCATCCATCAAGCTTCATAATGACAATGGCCCTATCTTTGATGACATACCAGCATACAGAAGACTTATTGGTAGATTAATCTACCTCAACACAACCAGACCTGACATTACTTTTATCACTCAGCAACTTAGTCAATTCCTCTCCAAACATACAATGACTCATCATAATTCTTCTTGTAGAGTTTTGAAATACCTCAAACAATGTCCAGGTTGAGGTCTCTTATTTCCAAGGAATTCTCAGGTCCACATCACAAGCTTCTATGATGCTTACTGGGCAGGCTATATAGACACTAGGAAATCTGTGTCAGGATCGTGTTTTTACATAGGCTCATCTCTCATTTCATAGAGAACCAAAAAGCAAAATACAATATCTCGTTCTCCCTCTAAATCCGAGTATAGAGCCTTAGCTGCAGCTAGTTGTGAACTCTAATGGCTACTTTATCTCCTTATTGATCTCCACATCAATTGTCACAAACCACCAGTTTTGTTTTGTGATAGCCAAAGCGCTTTACACATTGCAGCAAATCCGGTTTTCCATGAGCGAACAAAACACCTTGAAATAGATTGTCATATTGTTCGTGAAAAGTACTTGGCTGGTACCATGAAACTTCTTCCAATTGCATCATGTAATCAACATGCTGATTTTTTTACAAAGCCATTACCCCCTAAACCCTTTCATGATCTTATGTCCAAGTTGAACTTGCTCGATATTTATCAATGTTCAATTTGAGGGAGGCTCTTAAATACCTTGCTGAAGTTAGTTATAGTAGTTAGAGTTGGTTAAATAGTTAGTTAGGTTGGTTACTTGCATACAAAGCTATTAGAACAACATTGTATATAAAGAGCTATCAACTCATTATAATAAGTGTGTGGAAATATGCTGAATCCTTCTCTTATCTTCTTTCTTTCTCTCCTTTTTCTATCTCTCTTTATCTTCTTCTTCTTCATCTCTATCATGCTATAGCTTGCATATTTCAATATCATAATAATAACCACATTATATCTCACCTTTGTAAATAAAATATCATCACCATTGACAACACAAAAGCACACGACACGAGACCTTCCATCCGTTCACGACAAACAACCACATGACGCCTTCCCTACGCGGATAGAATCGGCCGGCAACCTCCATTCACGCGATGCACGGTCGTCGCCCAGCCATCGGAGCTCTCACGCCGCCACTCACGACCATCTTGCAGACAGCCAGAAATGCCGCTCCGATCTCGCTCTGCCAACCTCCTGTGCGATACTGCTCAACGTTGCCGCTTCGCCACCATCGAGTTCATCGCTCATCCACTGTAAAATCTCGTTCCGATAACTCTTTTTATGCTCTTTGATTAATTGTTGTGTAGTATTTTTAGTGCAATGGTGGTAATTGAACAAGGAGATCCATGTGTGTGGTTCATTGAATTTGATTTGGAGAAAAAAATGAGATATTGAAAAGGGAAAGAAGAATGACGAGAGAGAGATAGAGAGGAGGACTTTGTTCCCCTATTTAATCGGCTTTTTTTTTTTTTTATTATTTAACTCTTTTCTTTTGTTTTCTTAGCTAGATAAATAATAACATTGTCAATAATAATGATCACAAATTGGGTTTGGGGCCATGTTCTATTCTGTACTTCTTTGTTTTGGAGATTTAATAATTTTATGCATAGCATATAAATTGCAACAAACTTTGAATTACTACCAAAATGTAGACATCACGAAAAAGTTGAATCTTTTATTAGCCATTTAGTTTACTACGTTAGAAATACCAAATGTGTGTTTCATTATTCAATCTAACATTTTCATTTTAGTTTATAAATCTCAAAAATAACAAAAAAATATAAAATACCAAAACGATAAAATTACACACATGAATCTAATTTATAAATACTAAGTTTTTTTTATTAATTCTAATTCCCACTTTGACGGATAAATGATGGGTGAATGTCTATTTCATCCCGCCTTCGAATTGGTCGACTCTCTATGTCGCACCGGTTAAATATCCCAAGCCCCATAAAAATCATGTATAATCGATTAATGCCTTTGAGTAATGATTGAATGCATGTAGCTAAGAATGCGTGAATCAATTTAAAAATTCAATTTATTTAAACATAATTATTCTAATTCAACTAAAGCAAAAATTAATTATTTAATACAAAAAATATAAAAAGAGATTAAATGCAAAATACGAATTTAGTTTATTAACTACGATATACGATAACCACGAACTGCGACTACGTATCTTGCTAAAACACCTTAAAAATCAAATAATCAATAAATCATATAATTCCATAAAAAACACCAACAAACCTTCGAACTACGTTGACTTTGATCGTTAAATAAGAAGGTACGTAGACATTTGGGCAACGGAAACGAGTCACCTTTTTCTAAAACTTAATTTGTCAGTAGGTTTAAGATTTTATTCTTTACCCTACTATTTACTGTGTAAACCTTAACCATAAACTATTTACCCTAAATATTGCACAAGAGACATTGTAAACATTAAGGAAGGATTAAGGGTGCCTAACACCTTTCCTTAATCCTAATTTCTCAACTTACCTAAAAAAAATTCTTAATTAGGTTTTATCCCATATTTTCTCTTATCTTTAGGATAGAATAAATATAAGTAGCGACCCTGTAATTTAAGTTAAAAGCTTAAAACTTAAAACCGGAAGTAGCAATTATTATTATTATCTATTTTAACACAAAGACACATTTAAAATTTTTAATTATATATTGATTTTTAACACAACAATGCAACATCTTTTAAAAATTTATATATTATATATTGATTTGAGAATAAATTATAATGATAGGATAAAAAGGATTGATTTTTAACCAAAACATTGCAACAGCTTTTAAAAATTTATATATTATATATTGATTTAAGAGATAAATTATAATGATAGAATAAAAAGGAACAATTATTATATATTAATTTGAAATAAATTATAATAATAGTACAATATGGGGAAATAATGTATAGCAATTAACAAAGAGCACAATGATAATTTAAAATATTTGTTTAATTTTGGTATTTGGATAATAATTAGATTTTAACCAAATCTTAAAAGATAATAGGGATGGATAGTCAACAATTTATAAATAGACCGATTTATAACTATTTAATTTAAATCTAGATATTTGAAGTGGATTTGGAATTAGTTATAGATTAGGTTGTCATAACCAGTTTATAACGGCAAAAAAAAAGGTAATTTTATGGTGCGAAGATAAAGATGATCAAAATTCCACAACTAGATACATCTTTATGTTTGGTGGAACACCAATATCATGGTTTTCGAAGAAGACGCCGATGATGGAATTCTCGTCTTGTAAAGCCCAGTATATTGTTGCTTCATTATGTGTGTGCCAAGCCGTGTGGCTAGTGAATCTATTGAAGAAGTTGGGCAACAGTGAGTTGCTCTACTCCTGATTGAAAATGTTTTCGCGATTATTCTTGCTAAGAAATCAATTTCACATGGTAGGAGCAAGTACATTGAGATGAGGTTTCACTACTTGAGGGAGCTTATTAACGAAGAAAAGTTAAGGTTGGGATATTGTAGAAGTGAAGATCAAGTAGATAATTTTTTTACTAAAGGAATCACCAATGAAGTGTTCAAAAGGTTGAAGATGAGCATGTGCATGGAAGACTTAGAGCACTTGAAATAAGATGGTGTGTTAAGAGATTTTGAGTATTTCAAGTGTTGTAACTGGTAATCACATGCGTGTAATTGGTTACAATCAAAATAAGTCAAATAAGCTGAAGAAAAAGCTCTTTTTGAGTTGGTGTAACCAGTTACACAAACGGAGCAACTAGTTACGATTGTTAGTTAATTTGTGGTTTTTAGCAGGTGTAACCAGTTACAAGTTATGTGTAACCGGTTACAGGTCTGACATTTTACTTTTTCTTGTTTTTGACTTGATGTTTTTGTATACCATTGATGTATATATGCCCTAGTGGTATATTTGTAATATAGAATCACTACAATAAATAATGTTTTTTATGACGAAACTTTCGTCTTAGCTAAAAATAATCGAGGTATTATGCCAAGACGCGTTATTTTAATTTTTAAAAAAATTAAAAACAACATATATATTCCCTTCGTTTTTAATAAAACTGAGGGGAAAAAAATCAGGACACATTTCGAATCTCAGTTATTGTAATTTATATTTTTATTTGTTTATATATGAATACTAGATGATCTATCCCTTCGGTTCCATAAAAACAGAGGGATAACATTGTCAAAATTTACTATAAAAGCATTCTTAAACAAATTTTACCCTAATCGTAATTTATATGTTGTCGCCCAAACTAATATGTATCTGTTTACGGTGATTTCCGGTAAACAACCGCTAGTCCTCCAAATTATTAAGTATACTTTCGTTACTCGCAGGATCGACTAGATTGATCCTAGGACATGTGTCGAAAAGGTGTCTATTATGATAGTTGAATTCATGCTTCCAGGTTTTACTTCTAAGAGAAATATCTTAATCTATGACTTGATGTAAAAAAAACAATATAAAATACAATGCAACGAAAGAAATTGCAGAAAGTAATTCGAAACGACTGGACGGTGTGGTTGTCGTTTTTTTTACCTCCCCGTTTCACTTGGGAGGACGGCACGCTACGCGAAATTTGGAAGGAGAATGCGCCCGTGGTGGGATGAATTTTATTTCAGTTCTTCCTACGATATCACACGAACTTTCTTATTTGTCCTACGAGTAGGAAAGGGGAAAAAAGACCTCAACTAAACCCTAGGAGTTTGCTAAGTGTGGGGATTACACCTAGACTAGACATTCTGGAGTCTGGGGGGTCGGTTATACATAGGGAAGTGTTTAAACACCCTACATATCTGTAGTACTCTACAGGAACCTTCTCTGTGTCTAAATGTGTTTGTGCTGCTAATGATTATTGGGAAAGTTTCTCCTTTGTGTTAGGAGAAGGAATTGAATTGAATAAAAGAAAGACAGACTGACTGACTGACTATTTTTGGTATTTTATTAGCTCGCTGAGATTCCTTGTGAACCTCATGCCTACATATCCCTAATGGAAGTCAGAGCTTAATGTAGTTCGGGGAACTAATTGATTATTAATTATTTTTGGGTGCCTTGCTTGAAGCTCAAGGTTGAAGCTTTGAATTGAGTCTCTGTTTACAGTAAAGAGACATGAAGTTATCTTTATAGAGAGGTATTTCTACTATTCCACCACAAACATTTTAAAAGAGTGACAGAATGATTGAATTCATTTCATTAAGAGAGTGACCTTACTTGTGTGTTTGCAAGTATGCTAGTATCTCTTAAATGAAAGAAAGATGCTCATCCAAATTAGGGAAAGTTACCACATGTCTGGGTTTTACTGCCAGCTCATGCCTTTCAAAGTCCTAAATGGGAGACTTGATTGAAATTGAAATGAAATGTAATGTTTGTTTGTTTGAATGTGGTGAGATAGAAGAAAGATCTCTCTATAGAGATAAGCTATGTCTATCTACTGTATAAAAGATTTGATTTTTAACTGGCTTGTATGAGGCCCAAGCTTGAGGCTTTTTGATTGATTGATTATTATTCTGGGAGAAAACTCCACTGAGGATTAATTTACAAGGGATTTTTATGTTCTGTACAAAGCCCAGAATTGAGGCTGACTCTACTTGGGGAGAATCTATTTTGATGGGTTTTATTTGGTGTTCTGTACAAAGCCCAGAATTGAGGCTGACTCTAACTAGGGGAAATATTATTTTCTGCCTTGTATGAAGCCCAAGGTTGTGGCGGACTCTTAAATAAACTGAGTATGGATGACTCTATGGGAAAAGATCCTAGATGTTAGGAATCTTTGACACACGACATATGGTTTATCTGCCTTGTACAAAGCCCAAGGTTGTGGCTACTGAACAATGAAGGACTCACTGGAGATACTCTATTATCTGCCTTGCACAATGCCCAAGGTTGAGGCTAACTATTTTTGTTGGATTTTGACTCTATTGAAGGATTTATTTAGAAAGACTGATTTTTTTTGGAAGCTAACCCTTTCCAGGGGTTTTGACTCAGCTGGAGAAATTGTCTGTTAAAAGACTGATTTTTGTCATGTTTTTTGGAGGCTGACCCTTTCCAGGGGTTTTGACTCTTTTTGGGGAAATTATCTCCTAAGAGAAATGAATCTTTGGTTTTTGAAGAAGTGATTTTGGAGGCTAACCCTTTCCAGGGGTTTTGTTAAAATGAAAGAATGAATGGAGGCTAACCCTTTCCAGGGGTTTTTGTTAAAATGAAAGAATGAATGGAGGCTAACCCTTTCCAGGGGTTTTGTTAAAATAAAAGAATGAATGGAGGCTAACCCTTTCCAGGGGTTTTGTTAAAATAAAAGAATGAATGGAGGCTAACCCTTTCCAGGGGTTTTTATTAAAATGAAGGAATGTTTGGAGGCTAACCCTTTCCAGGGGTTTTGTTAAAATGAATGGCAGAAAGATTATCTAGTGGAGACTTCTTGTTTAAAGCCCAAGATGAAGGCTGACACTTGCTGAGGATAAGCAAACATGGATCCTAGACTCTGCTAAGGAAGGTTGATGAAGATAAGGGTGACAGAGACTGTCCATGTCTCTCATTCCAAAAGGTGTACTCAATGTGAAATTGAGACAAACTTAGCTTGTTTAAAGTCTGGTTTAAATTGGAAGAAACTCACCAGGGTATGTTAAAAGGTGACTAAAGACCTGTTCCTATGTTTATAAGAAACCTGATGGGTCCTTGTATACAAGCTCAAGAGGAAGTTGGAAGTGCTTTTAAGAAGCCTGTGGGTCCTTGTACAAAGCCCAAGAGGAGGCTAATCGAGGGTCATCGAGGGTCCTTGTTATAGCACAAGAGAAAGCTATGTAGTTTTGAACTTATTTTGGCTTTAAGCAAATGGGTAAGAGGTTTCGCCGGGAATAATTCCTCTTTGGGTGGATGTGTCCTATTTTTTGGATTCTAAGGTTTTTGCCAAGATGTTTCACCGGGAATAATTCATCTTGGGGGTTTGAACTACAGATCTCTAATTAGGAAAGAGCCTTCACCGGAAAGACATTCTCAATCCTAGGTCATATTCCTATAATATATATATAGTTTAACTGTCCTAGGGTTTATACTCAAACGTAGTTCTAAACTAGTATATATATGCACAGTTCTATATTTGACAGTAATTTAAATAAAGACTATAAATTGAAAGCTTGTAAAGCCTAACCTGGATGGAGTGGAGGCCTTTGAAGAAGTATGTACAAAGCTTTACCAGCAATTGATGGATAACAGTTGAATATATATATGATAAACAGTTAATGGTTTTTTGAAAACAGAAGAAGTGAAGATGGACATAGGTCACATAGGTATCTGAAGAGTTTCACCGGGAATAATGCCCTTCAAATACCAGAAGAATGTTTTGAAAACAGAAAGAAGATTTTGAAAATACAGTTTTGTAAAACAAACTATGAAAAGAAAGAAGGTGTTGGGTCTTACACTCTAATAGAGGCCCAGAGATTATTTACTGTTTGTGAAGCAGTGAAAATGAAGATTGGAATGATGTAAGTTTTTGTTGTTTGAAAACCTTAATCATCTTGTTTAATCGGAGATCGAAAATAATTTTGAAAATTGACAAAAGTCAACTTAATTAAGGTAAAGATAAAGCTCTTTACCTAATTAAGACCTAAACAATTAGGGTTTTATCATAAAATTATCCACAAAATAATTAGGTTAAAACAAAATGAGTATATATATCTAAAGTATTTAAGAAAACACTTAAAAACATACTATTTTAAACCTAATAAAAATACATGAAATAAATAATATTTTTTATGATTTTTTTGATTATTCACAAAATAGATATATTAAATAATAAGTGTGTGAAAAATGAAGTGAAAATAACTTAATTTGATAGGTGAATTAATTGTGTGAAGTTTGTGAGAAAAATGAAAGAAAATGGGTGTTAAAAAAATAGTTTGGCCCTTGGAGGATTTGAACCCACGCCCTCTAGGTCACACACTCAAAACAAACACCACTGAGCCAACGCGCGTGTGGTGATAGTAAGCTGGTTTCAATGCAATTCATATAGTGTTCAAGTGTATAGAAGCAAAAAAGAAAATAAAATCAAAAGGTCTGAGGCGAGGGGGATTCGAACCTCAGACCTTGGGCATGAGGAGACTAAGAGCGCATGTGTGACCACTGGGGCAAGTTATTCATTCGTTTATGAAACACATATCATTAAATATAAAATAAACTCTGTTCAGAGATTTGAAAAATGGCGCCACCCTCCATCTTCGTCTTCAACCTCAAGCTCCAACATTTTTGAAATTCTGATTCTCTCAAATCTCAATCAATGGCCCAGGTGTAAACATGAAACTTGTTCTAAACTCACTCACGATTCTAAATATGTAACAAACACAAATTTATATTAACTACATCTAACTAATTTACTAAAAAACGTGAAGAACCCTAAAATTTGAAAATCAAATTAAATGACTATACTGAAAGATAAATGAATGATGATAGAGGGTTTTCAATCCTCTGATGATGCTGAACAAGATAGAATCGAGCTTTATCACAAAGAGTGCTTAAATTAAAGAGATGGAGTTCAGAAACTTACCTCTGAAAATGGAGGTCGTGAGGATGATAGAGAGCACCTGGGCTTGTATGAATGATCCCAAAAGCTTCCTTGGGACTCAGTGATGCTAACTGGATGCTTGTTGTGTCCTCAAACCTTCTGAATTTCTCTACTCGACTCCTTCGATTTGAGCTTCAAGTGAACATGGAGGATGATGAATCTGGAGTTACAGATGAGCTGCAGCCATCTGAACAGCTTCACTATGATCTGAGGAACGTGCCTGGATGCCTAACCTTGCTTGGAACCTCCTGAATTGTTCTGTGGTCCTCCAACTGCAAGTGCTCCAAATGAGAGGTGAAGATGATGATTCTCCACGCCCAGAAGTGTTCCAGAGGTTTGGATCACCTCTAAATGCCTCCCTCAATGTGTTTGAATACTTATTTTCAAAGAGAGAGCTTTGGTTTGAAGAATCCAAGTCTTCTTGCCAAAGGACCTTTGAAAAAACTAAGTATGAAGAAAGAAAAGAGAAAGCAAGAATTCTGTTGCTTTGGTGTGTTTTTCTACTGAGGTATGCTCTCCTATTTATAGGCAAATGGTTCAGTATAGTTGCAGAGGAGTGAGCTTGCTTAGTGAGGTTGATTTGGTTTTCTTGGCCATGAAGGAAGTTTGCAAATATCTCTTATGCAATGATGAGAATTTTGATTCCACTTGATCAATCCCCTAGCCCTCGATTTTGCTTGATCTTAGGGGACAATTCTGAGACAGAAATTAGCTCTAATTGGTTGGTGAGAAGATTCCTTGGGTGATTCATCAATTTGCCATAAATTCCCAAATGTAATCATTACATAATCACATGTTCTTGTTTTGGGAATCTTCCTCAATTCTTATGCTATGGTGAAAATGAATGCATGGCATGTTTTCAGATGTGGTATGGGTCGTGTAGCATCCATAAATGAGGTCATGTGCACAAAATTTCAAAATTCAAAAATGAGGCATGACCTATAATTTCACTTCATGAGGCCAACTTTGAACAAGCATAACTCTTAGCTCAAAATGAATTTGGAGAAGGTTGAACACAATTTGGAAAGCCCTAAACATCTACTTCAAATCACTAGTTTATGGTTCCTTCAGAATCATTAGGGAAATTTGTGAAAAATGAGCCCAAAGTTGGATGAAAACTAGGTTAAAAACACTTAGAAAAATTTCTAAGTTTTCATAACCTAAAGCTTCAAAATTCCAAAACTCTGAAATGGTTGATCTTTTGAAAAAAGTTCCAATGTAAGATGTTGTTTTATTTTGCAAGATCTACAACTTTCATGTTGGAAGTTTTTTGAGTTGTGTAGGTGAAATTTTGAGTTCCCACAATGCCCTCAAAAACCCTAATTCCCGACTTTTTGCTCCTTGATGATTCTTCTGGAATTTCTTTGGTCAAATGACTTTAATATCCATATATTGATGATTTTGATTTTTGAAAGTCATGGTTTGATCAAAAATCTTAAAAGTCAAAGGTGATCCCATATAGTTGACTTTTTCCAGATAAAGTGAGACTTTGGACTTTTGTGTAGAATCAAGATCTTCTCCTCAAATGAGTGATGTAAATGGGTTATATTGAGGTAGTAGAGGTTCTTGAATCATGTCTTGAGTTTTGGATCCATGCCTCTGATTAAAAGTCAACTATCCTGGTGAATTAGGTCAAAAACCCTAATTGTCGACCATATGAAAATAATGACTGTAGACTTTGAATTGAGGTGTGATGTCCAGTGGATCTTGTCATATGAGCTATTTGAAGATGATTGATGTCTTTTAATGATCCCCTGGGGCTTTTTAGGGTTTCCCAAAGGTGATCCCTGATTTTAGTCCCTGATAGGCTCAAAAACCCTAGTCTGGTGACCTGAGTAAATCTGTATTCAGAGGACTGGGTGTCTAATAAATCATAGGTGAGAAAATGAAGCTCTTGAGTCCTATGATTATGTTAGAGACTAATCCTTCTACTGATTGATCGTTTGCCTGAGTTTTCTTGTCTTTGAACATCCTCGATTAAATGCCAGATGAAGAAGTGACTGCTCTGGGTACTTGCTTTGACCTGATGAAAATCCTGAAGATATGTCATCTCAGGGGGGTCAAAAATTAGGGTATGACAGATGCCCCTATTTAAGTTTCTTTTATCTGGAGGGAGAGAGATTGATATCTCGATCTCTCCTGCGTGAAAGAGACTTAAATATCAAAGAATGCCCGAATTTTGGGCGCTCCTGAGATGTTGTAATTGATAAAATCCTTGCATGACTTGATCCCGTTGTCGCACTTGGCGGGGGATGAGGAGACAAACTCCTGTAGAAATACTTGATGTGGACTCTGGTGAATGGATGGCAGTGTAGAATGCACAATCCATCTTCTTTAACTAAGTGTTGACACTTAGAAAAAGGTAAACAACCTCCCCCTTGTTTCGGATGTCCATATCTCGAAACTGGTCTCAGTCGTGTTTGGACAATATCTCAGATAAAGAGAAAAATTTCCAAAGATTTGTTTCCTCATCAAACTTCTCATCAGCACTTGGAGATGAGATGCCATTTGATGGTAGTAAAGAAACTTCAAAGGTTTGTTTCCTCATCAAACTTCTCATCAACACTTGGAGATGAGACGCCATTTGATGGTAGTAGAGAAACTTCAAAGGTTTGTTTCCTCATCAAACTTCTCATCAGCACTTGGAGATGAGACGCCATTTGATGGTAGTAGAGAAACTTCACCATCTTTCCTTTTGACTTGACGTCTTTGAAAGAATGTCATATGGCCTCATGATCTTTTGAGGGGCTAATGACTTTGCTTGAAAGCGGACGAACTGTTTTCGGGGTGAAAACCAACATTCACCGACTTATGCCACGGAATCAACAAACTGTTTTCCTAAGAGGAAAAACTGCCATTTGTCGACTCATGCCGGGGAATCAACAAACTGTTTTCCTAAGAGGAAAACTGCCATTTGTCGACTCATGCCGGGGAATCAACAAACTGTTTTCCTAAGAGGAAAACTGCCATTTGTCGACTCCGAGGGGAATTAACAAACTGTTTTTCTAGGAGGAAAACTGCCATTTGTCAACTCTGAAGGGGATGAAACATCCCAGAAACAGACAAACTGTTTGAAGAAACTGCCATTCGTCGATTTCTTGAGTATTTAACAGACAAACTGTCTTTCCTTGGGGAAAGACTGCCATTTGCCAATTGCTAGGGGAACAAACTGTCTTCTACTGGGAGAGACCGCCATTTGTTGATTGCTAGGGGAACAAACTGTCTTCTACTGGGAGAGACTGCCATTTGTTGATTGCTAGGGGAACAAACTGTCTTCTACTGGGAGAGACTGCCATTTGTTGATTGCTAGGGGAACAAACTGTCTTCTATTGGGAGAGACTGCCATTTGTTGATTGCTAGGGGAACAAACTGTCTTCTACTGGGAGAGACTGCCATTTGTTGATCCTGTCGTGAAAGAAAGTGAGCAAACTGTCTTCTGCTGAAAGAGACTGCCATTTGCTGATTTTGTTGAGGAATCTTTAAGCGAAACGAACTGTCTTCATGAAGAAGGCTGCTATACGTTATTTTTGCCCGAAAAAGTGAGCGAACTGTCTTTTGCCGAAAGAGACTGCCATTCACTGACTCCGCTGGGGAATCATTTGTCGACCTGCTGGGAGATTCTGAAATATTTTCTTTGACGAAAAGTGGCATCTCTTGACCCTGCTGGGGAAATACCAAACTGTTTTCCAGGAGGAAAAACTAACACTTGTCAATTATGTCAGGGAATCCACACTACTTGGAGAAGAGAACCGCTCATCGACCCTGTAGGGAATTCCAAAATGCGAAATAGACTCTCTTATTTGAAGAAGATTGTCGATCGTCGCTCTGCGGGAGAATCTCGGCTGAGGAACTCCAAAAGTGAACAAACTATCTCTTTAGAGGAGATTGCCATTTGTTGACTTGCTTAGGGAGATCCTTGTGTACGAACTGTCGTCTTGAAGGAAAAAGTTCCTCCACAACTTGCAGGGGAAACTTGAGTTTATACCTTAATGACTCGGGCATTCACATGATCAAAGCCTGACTCGACTATGTATGCATGAATATTATGACAAATATAAAATGTAAAGTGAATGTGAATAGAATTGTCGCGGATGTAAAATCCTATGATACGACTTGAATCTTGTTGATCCGAAGATGTCTTCTTCTTGTAGTTCGAACTCTGTTGGGAATACCTAATTATCAGTTGTCTGCTGTCCGAAATGAGTAATATGAATTGAAGTGAAGATCCGTCATCGGGAGATGTCCGCAAAGCGACCTCATGGGGAAATCTTGGTTCCTGGAGTCTCAACCGTTCTCGGAGCAACTGTTTGCATTCTTCCTATTGTTTGTAAATCTTAGAAAGAAATTTCACCTTTATTTTTGCAAGTAAATTCATTTTATTTTATGAAAACATTTTTTTTAAGAAAATGATTGTTTAAACTTAAAATGCATTTCAAGAAACTGAATAAGACTAGATTTGCAAAGAAAAAGCACAAGGCTCAAATTATTATTTATGGAATGGTAATCAGCCAAATGCTTGATTCCATGGAGTATTTACAAAGTTGGAAATTGGTAATTTTTCGGGAAAAGGGCTACGATGAAACGTGACGACCGTTATCTTTCCCTTCGACTCCGAGTTGCGCTGTATTCGTGCTTCGTAGAAGATGACCTACTGCTGATGAATACTCCGCTATGGATTTTTGGATGATCAAGTTTGTCCTGAACACAGTTACTTGCCATATATCCCTAACTTTTGCGTAAACTACCCCTTTCGGGTTTTAAGTCTACCAGGATTGATTATTTATTTTTTATGTCTCTAACTTTTGCCTGAATCGCCCTTTCGGGTTTTCGATTCACCGAGACGTTCTTTTTTGCCTAAGTCGCTCTTTGCGAGTTTTCAACTTAGCGAGCTGTTCTTTTAATTATTTAGGAGAAGTATTTCTTGACTGCGTCGACGTTCACAGGACGGGTGAATTCTTCTCCATCCATAGTCGTGAGTATTAAGGCTCCTCCTGAGAAAGCTCTCTTGACCACGTAGGGGCCGTCATAATTGGGAGTCCATTTCCCTCTCGACTCTGTGAGAAAAGATTGAATCTTTTTGAGTACAAGGTCGCCTTCTTTGATTGTGCGAGGTCGAACCTTTTTGTCGAAAGCTTTCTTCATTCTTTGTTGATATAGCTGACCGTGGCATAAAGCTGTCATGCGCTTTTCTTCGATTAAGTTCAATTCATCGAATCTGCTTTGACACCACCCGGCTTCTGTTAATTTTGCTTCCATCAAGACTCTCATCGATGGAATCTCAACCTCTATAGGTAGGACTGCCTCCATGCCATATACAAGGGAGAAAGGAGTTGCTCCAGTCGAAGTACGTACTGATGTACGGTAACCATGAAGAGCATACGGGAGCATTTCATGCCAATCTTTGTAAGTGATGACCATCTTCTGAACGATTTTCTTGATGTTTTTGTTAGCTGCTTCTACAGCTCCATTCATCTTTGGTCTGTAAGGAGATGAGTTGTGATGCTCAATCCTGAATTCTTCACAAAGCTCCTTCATCATTTTGTTATTCAAATTTGACCCATTGTCAGTGATTATCTTGCTAGGAATGCCGTAGCGACAGATGATGTGATTCTTGATAAACCTGACGATAACTTGTCTTGTAACGTTTGCATATGAAGCTGCTTCAACCCATTTGGTGAAATAGTCTATAGCTACCAAGATGAAGCGATGTCCGTTGGACGCTTTTGGCTCGATCATTCCAATCATGTCGATTCCCCACATGGAGAAAGGCCAAGGGGAAGAGAGTATGTTGAGAAGAGATGGTGGCACATGAATTCTATCGGCGTAGATCTGACATTTGTGACACCTCTTTGCTTACTGGTAGCAATCTGACTCCATCGTCAACCAATAATATCCTGCTCTCAGTATTTTCCTTGTCATGGTGTGTCCATTGGTGTGAGTACCAAAGGAACCTTCATGTATTTCTCTCATGAGTACTTCTGCTTCTTTTCTGTCAACGCATCTGAGCAGAACCATGTCGAAGTTTCTCTTGTACAGAACATCTTCATTCAGGATGAATCTACAAGCTAACCTTCTCAAAGTCTTTCTATCTTTCTTTGACACCCCAAGAGGGTACTCTTGTCTCTGAAGAAAGTTTTTGATGTCGTGATACCACGGTTTGTCGTCGATGATTGCTTCTACTGTGAAAACATGAGCGGGCCTATCCAGGCGCATAACATCGATCCGAGGAATGTCATTCCAATGATTTATCCTAATCATGGAAGAGAGTGTGGCTAATGCATCAGCCAAGTTGTTTTCTTCACGAGGAATGTGATGAAAATCTACCCTGTCGAAGAATGGTAACAATCTTCTCGCGTAGTCTTTGTAAGGAATTAGCCCTGGTTGGCGTGTTTCCCATTCTCCTTTGATTTGATTGATGACCAAAGCAGAATCTCCGTATACATCCAAGTGTTTGATTCTTAGATCCACGGCTTCTTCGAGACCCATGATGCAAGCTTCATATTCGGCCTCATTGTTTGTGCATTTGAAAGTTAATCTGGCAGTAAATGGAATATGGGTACCCTGAGGTGTAACAATGATTGCCCCAATTCCTCGTCCATAAGCATTGACAGCTCCGTCAAAGATTAAGCCCCATTGGGATCCTATCCCAGGTCCTTCGTCTGGTAGTGGCTCGTCGCAATCTTTCATCTTGAGGTACATGACGTCCTCGTCCGGAAAGTCAAAACTGGTTGATTCATGACCATTGAGTGGGTGGTGAGCCAGGTGCTCAGCTAGGTTACTTCCTTTCACGGCTTTTTGTGCGTGATACTCAATGTCATATTCTGATAACAACATCTGCCAACGGGCAATTCTCCCAGTTAAGGCAGGCTTCTCAAAGATGTACTTGATTGGATCCATATGAGAGATCAAACAAGTAGTATGTCGAATCATGTACTGGCGGAGACGCTTGGCAGCCCAGGCCAAAGCACAACACGTCTTCTCGAGCATGGAGTAGCGGGATTCACAGTCAGTGAATTTCTTGCTTAGGTAGTAAATGGCATGCTCTTTTCTTCTCGTCTCGTCTTGCTGTCTAAGGACACAACCCATGGAATCTTCTAAGACGGTTAAGTACATTATCAAAGGTCTTCCTTCCACTGGAGGAGACAAGATGGGTGGTTCGAGCAGATATTCTTTAATGCTGTCGAATGCTTTCTGACAATCGTCTGTCCAGACGCAACTTTGATTTTTCCGTAGAAGTTTGAAAATAGGAGCGCAAGTTGCAGTCATGAGATATATGAATCTCGAGATGAAATTCAGACGTCTAAGAAATCCTCTAACTTGTTTCTCGGTTCTGGGTGAAGGCATTTCTTGAATTGCCTTGACTTTGTCTGGATCTACTTCAATTCCTCGTTTGCTGACAATGAAACCAAGGAGTTTTCCTGAGTAGACACCAAAGGTGCACTTGTTGGGGTTCAGGCGAAGCTGAAACTTCTGTAAGCGTTGAAATAACTTTGTCAGATTTTGTATGTGATCTTCTTCATTTTCTGATTTAGCAATCATGTCGTCCACATAGACTTCCACTTCTTTATGCATCATGTCATGGAAAAGCATAGTCATGGCTCTTTGATAAGTTGCCCCTGCGTTCTTTAGTCCAAAAGGCATAACATGATAGCAGAACGTGCCCCAGGGGGTGATGAAAGCTGTTTTCTCCATGTCTTCAGGTGCCATTTTGATTTGGTTGTATCCTGAAAATCCGTCCATGAACGAGAAAACTTTGGATTTTGCTGTACTGTCTACCAACATATCAATATGTGGTAAAGGAAAATCATCCTTAGGGCTAGCTTTGTTCAAATCTCTGTAGTCGACGCACATGCGGACTTTTCCGTCTTTCTTAGGAACGGGAACAATGTTAGCTAACCACTGAGGGTATTCTGAAGTGACGAGGAAACCTGCGTTGATCTGCTTTTGAACTTCCTCTTTGATTTTCATGGCCATCTCCGGATGAGTTCTTCTCAATTTTTGCTTAACCGGAGGGCATTCTGCTTTTAATGGCAAGTGATGCTCCACTATACTGGTATCCAACCCTGGCATATCTTGATAAGACCAAGCGAAGACATCTGAGAATTCTTTGAGCAGTTGTATCAAACTCTCTCTGATCTCTGAACTGAGCGAAGCTCCAATCTTAACCTCTTTTCTGTTTCCATCGGAACCAAGGTTAATGATCTCTAGAGGCTCATTGTATGGCTGAATGGCCTCTTCCTTTTGTTGAAGTAATCGTGAAATCTCCTTTGATATTTCTTCGTCTTCTTCTTCCTCCGCCTCGAATACAGGAAACTCAAAGCTTGGAGAAGTCATACGATTGCACGTTTCAACGGGGTATTTTATGATTAATCTGCATATGTGTGATAAGTTTTATTTAGACAAAGAGGGAAGACTCGGTGTATGCAGTTAGTTAATGGAATATTTTGATTTTTTTTTAAGGGTGTTTTTTAGGATTACCAATTTCCGAAAAAAGAAAAGGGAAAACTAAACGAAGGAACAGAATGACATTTTTATTTATTGACAGTCATTTCTTGAAACAAAGACCCTATAAAACAAAACTCTATTGCTTTGGGCGAAGCAAAGAGGGACATTTTTCTAAGAAATAGTAAAATGCAAAGCCCTATGAAACATCTCTTCACCCTGGGCTATGGTGAGAGGACAAAATAACGGTGAAAGTTCCTACTTAGAAGTGCGAACAACAGTTGAAACTTCAACAGCTGTCCAATAGTGGCGAACCCCATTGTGCACTAAGTAATCTGGAACCTTAGGCTTAAAATGGCCTATGGTAGGTCTTGATTTACCAACCACTGTCTTTGCAACACTCAGACGATCTTCTTCTACTTCAGCAGACTGAGCGGTGTGAGCATACCCATTTCCAAGTGGAGTATGTCGGTTTTTCTTTTGAGGAAACTTCCAATCTTCTGAATGGAGAGACTCGTTGTCGGAGACACTTTCGAGATCATCCTCTTCTGTATTTTGGTCTTGCTCTTCTCCCAAGATGGCATTGACTAGATATGTGAACTCTAGATCAGTAGCCTCGGAAGGTGACTTGGGGATATAATCCTCAATGATGATTTTACCAGTCGATGATGATGAATAGCAAGGGTTATACATCTCTTTTGGCTGAGAAAGGTACTCAAAATCACTGTTCCATCCAGTTGGAACAATATCTTCAAGAGAGATTCTTGAACTTTCAGGAGCGGAGTATTTCACCATGTAGTCGAATTTTCCGCTTGGTTCTCCTAATGTACCCCAAGTCTCTTCGGGGATAGGAGGAACTTCTTCTGATGAACCATGACTTCTGGTGGTGAAGCTGTTAGTAACTTTATCACTGCTTGGTCGAGTCTTATTTTCAGATCCCTTAGTCGGATAACAGCAAGGTGATTCAGACTCTGATAGGGCTATGTATCCTGCTTTGTTAAGATAGGATAACCATTCCTCTTCATCAGTGTTTTCCGTACCGATGGTATTGACTGTTTGTTGAACAGGTTGAAGAAAACCCCCACTGCAGAAAGTTTCTTGAATTGGAAGAACTACCTCAATTCCTGGAATAGTCTTTGATGATGTTGGAAAGAATCCAACTCCTGTTCTGTTCTTGTTGTTGGTAGGAATATTAATGTGCCCCCAACCACTGGTAGTGCCATCCTTTACAACTTGGATTGCATCTCTGTAGGAAGAGATAGACGCTGCTTTCTCCTTTCCTTTGTCCAAGGAAAGTGCTTGGAATTTAGTTCCAACGACTTCTTTTGGTTATATGTCGGAGAATGATGACAGGTTGCTGACGATCAGAGCTCGTTCTCCACATACGGTTACCAATTTTTCATTTCTTATGAACTTCAGTTTCTGATGAAGTGTTGAAGTAATTTCCCCAGCCTCATGAATCCACGGGCGACCTAGCAAACAACTGTATTGTGCTGGAATGTCCATGACTTGGAAAGTGATTTTGAACGTCTGAGGTCCAATAGTCATGGGAAGATCTACTTCTCCGAAAACTGACTTCCTTGATCCATCAAATGCTTTGACAATGACATGACTTTTTCTTAGAGGGTAATCTTCGAAAGATAATCTTGACAATGTTGATTTCGGCATGACGTTGAGAGAGGATCCATTGTCTATTAGGACTCCTGTGAGTATATCACCCATGCAGCCAACTGAGATGCAAAGTGGAAGATTGTGGTCTACTCCTTCTTCAGGAAGATCTTCATCACAGAAACTAAGGTTAGTTCCGGCGGAGATGTTGGCAACGATGTTGTTGAATTGGCTTATTGTGACGCTAGGTTCTACAAAAGCTTGTTCCAAAACTTTCTGTAGAGCTTCCCTATGAGCTTCAGAACTCAATAGTAGGGAGAGAACAGATATCCTAGACGGAGTATGTAGCAATTGATCTACAACGTTGTATTCACTCCTCTGGATTAACTTCAAGAACTCATCATTTTCTTTCGCTTGAACAGCATTGGTCGGATGATTGTCTTGCTTATGTGGTACTTCCTCCGAAGGTTTCTCCACATTTTCTGTTGTTCTGTTGAAGACTCGTCCACTTCTGGTGACTCGACTAACATCAGCAATGTTGACAACACACGGTAATGGTATTTCCTTACATTTTTCAATGAATGTAGCATTGTACTTGTATGGTATAGCCTTGCTGGACTCATACGGTACAGGACCTGGTAAGTAGATGACTAACGGAGCAATTGCTGTCTTCCTGCTATCATACTTAACTTGCATTGGTTCAACTTGATTAATTTGAGGAGATACGGTAAAGACTTCGTCATCTTCTCTGTTGGCAAGGACAGTAATGGTATTGTCATCCATCAGCTTTTGAATGTCGTTGCGAACACGCAAACATCCTAGTGAATTTCTTCGACAAATTCTGCATCTACTGTAAGCGTGGAAATCTGTTCCAAAGTAGGCAAGTCCATTTAAAGTTTTATGGAACCTGGACATCCTTGAACCATTTTGATGTCATGTTCAGTCCTGACTCGGATATGTTGAATCCATCCTAAGTCCATTTGTTCTTGTAATGCAGCTTGAACTACAGCACATCCTTGATTATTCTTTGGACAAATATCGCATGTGAAGTAGTTGTGCGGTGGTACGTGGCCGTACCCAGCTTGTTTAGCGTGCATCTTGACAAGATTTTCCCCTATCTGACGAATGTCGTAGATTTGAATGACGTTAGGGTGTTGATCTATCAGATTTACTGAAGCTTCTTTATGCTGCGGCAAAGGATTTGCTTGGACGTTTGGACTAGTATCTTTGAAGGATAGCATTCCGCTCTTCACTAATCGTTGGACGTTAATCTTGAAAGAGAAACAGTTCTCAATATTGTGACCTGGTGCCCCCTGATGATAGGGACAAGATTGGTCAGCCTTATACCATGGTGAGGAACTGTTTGTAGGATTTGGAGGACTCCTTGTCTGAATGAGTCCTTTTTCCAGTAATGTTGGAAACAATTCCGCATACGGCATTGGTACAGGGTCAAAGGCAGGATACCTTGGAGCCCGATTGTTGTAATTTGGAGGTCGAACCTGCTGCTGAGGTTGCTGCGACCTTTGTTGAATTTGTTGTTGCGAGACCTGAGGTTGATAAGCTGGCGCTGAGTTAACAACCGGAGTTATTGTTGCAACTTGAGGTTGGAATTTCTTCTTGATTTTGTGCAAGACATTGCTGACATCTTGATCCTTTTTCTTCTGGAAAGAACTTTCATACTTCCTTGGACCAATAGAAGATTCTGGTTCTTTGTTCAAGCGTCCTTCCCGAACTTCTTCTTCTAAACGTACACCCATGTTTACCATCTCGGTAAAGTCACTTGGTGCACTTGCAACCATTCGTCCGTAATAAAATGGACTCAAAGTTTTGAGATAGATTTTTGTCATTTCTTTCTCTTCAAGTGGTGGACAAATTTGAGCAGCAACTTCACGCCATCTCTGAGCGTATTCCTTGAAGCTTTCTCTATCCTTTTGAGTCATGGCCCGGAGTTGATCTCTGTCGGGAGCCATATCCAGATTGTACTTATACTGTTTGACGAAGGCCTCTCCGAGGTCTCGAAAAGTACGAATCTCTGAACTGTCCAAGTTCATGTACCATTTGAGTGCAGCACCAGTCAGGCTGTCTTGAAAATAATGAATGAGTAATTGTTGATTATCAGTCTGAGTTGACATTCTTCGAGCGTACATTACGAGGTGACTTTGCGGGCATGAATTCCCTTTGTACTTCTCGAAATCTGGTACTTTGAATTTGTGAGGAATCTTGACATTTGGAACCAGACAGAGGTCTGCAACACTCTTTCCAAATAGATCTTGTCCTCGAAGAGTCTTGAGTTCCTTCTGCATTTGCAGAAACTGTTCCTGGAACTCGTCCAATCTTTCATACACGCCAGCGTCCTCACTGGGAGCGTGATGATATACTTGTCCGCCCTGTGGAGGAAAAGTATGCATAATGGGCTGTGGAGAAGCCATGACAGCAGATCTTGGAATCTCAGCATTCTGTTGAGTGAAACCCATTGCCGTTGCTCTTGGACCTTCAATTTCCAGAGGTTTGTAACCCTCCGGTGGTTGTATCTCCATTGTAGCTCTTGGAACTTCAGAAACTGGGGGTATGTACCCTTCTAGAATAAAGTTATACGGCATGCCCCAAGGTCGATCGGGCGGCATGGCATACTCAGGAATGTCGCGGGCGAAAAACCGTTTTTGTGCCTCTTTTTTGTGGATGAGACACCTGATGCCTTCTTTGGGCTCGAGTGCTCAAAAAAAATGATTTTTCTTTGTACCGACCAAACTTTTTATTGTTTCCAAAAGAGGAAAAGGAAAAAAGCTGCAATAACCTTAAAAGTGGGGAAGAGATTCCGGGTAAGAGGGTTGGTTATACGAAGGGAAGGTATTAGCACCCAACGTATCTATAGTACTCTATAGGTTTCTTTGTTTTGTTTATTCCATTCTTGTTGTGGTGGAGGTTCTTGTGAAATAGGTGGGACCTAAGGTGTTTGTTTGATTATGCTCGCAAAGATCATCGCGATCCTCTGCATACATATCCCCTAGAGGGAATCAGAGCATCTGTAGCTCGGGGTCTACGGGTGCTAAGGTTTGAATGGTTTTTTTTTTTGTTTTGTTTTGCTCGCCAAGGATCGACCTTGTGCCTACGTATTCTCAAAGGGATGTTGAGAAAGTCAGAGCAATCGTAGTTCCCACTTATGCTAGTGGAAGCAAAGAAAAATAGACAAATGTCGTCTAAATGCTAGATGTATCTAATCTATATCATCACATACATCTGTTTGATTTTGTTTAAAAATCTTTTCATTATAAGCCCGGGGCCATGCCACTTAGGGTGCTTAGAATGATAAAGATGTTTTTGTTTGTTTAACCAGCCTTGTGGCAAAAGTTTTAATGAAGTCAGCCTTGTGACAAAAACTTTGATTAATCAGCCAGCCTTGTGGCAAAAGTTTCAATGAAGTCAGCCTTGTGACAAAAACTTTGATTAATCATCCAGTATGGTGGTAAAACAGTTTGATTAATTAGCCAGCCTTGTGGCAAAAAGGTTTGATTTTGATTGATTGATTGTTTGTGATGATATATAAGAGATACTCCTAGCATAGAGATGAAAAATGTCTAATCTCCTAGGGTATTTGTTTTGGATATTGGGGATGCTTATAAGAAGCCCGTGGGTCCTTGTACGAAGCCCAAGAGGAGGCTATCCGAGGGTCCTTGCATTGTAAGCCCAAGAGGAGGCTATGGGAGGGACAATCCGGGGTCCTTGCATTGTAAGCCCAAGAGGAGGCTATGGGAGGGTCACTCGTTTGTACAAAGCCCAAGGGGAGGCATGGTATAGTTGGTTTGAGCTCTTAGAGCGATTTCACCGGGAAACCATACTCTATGTCCTAACCTAAACTAGTGGAGATTCTTTGCACGAAGCCCAATAGGAGGCTATGGGGAACCTAGTGTTGTACTAAGTTGAAAAAGCATATATAACACAAACACACATATGAACAAGTACGAACAAACATGAACAAGTACATGAACAAATATGAACAATTATACATATATGACAGAGTGTGTGTATATAATGGAGTTTATGAAGGAAATATACCTGTAAGCATGATCCATTTGTATACACAGGGCTCGGGACTCACACAAAAGGGCTTGGGACTTATACCTACATGGAGGCCCATGGTATATTTTTGGGAAGATTTAAAGAAACCTTCGTTTTTGGTTTGTTATTAAAAATCAAACTGATCGAGATATGTACAAAAAAAAGGTGTACAATGAAATACCTAATTTCATGTACTTGAGTGGGTATGTACGAAAGGGGCTTGGGACTTATACCTACGTGGAGGCCCGTGTTTTATTTACAAAACATGGTTGATCGTTTTATTTACAGTCGCGTTGTTTGAAAAAACGGTTTGAAAGTTTGTTCTGAAAGAAAGTTTATTTATTTTGAATAAAAAGACTGTGTAAAAAGAAAAAGGAGTGGGTCTTATACTCTCTAATATTCGAGAGGCCCCACATCGTTTTGAAAATCAATTGATTAATTAAAAGATTTAATCAAAAGTTTCAAAAAGAAATGGTTCATTGTTTTTGAAAAGAACCGCGATCGCTCGTTTTAAAACGATTTGAATTTTGAAAGAAGTCAATTTAATCAAAAGATCATCCTCAATTAACACTTAGATGATTAGGGTTTGTTCAAAAAATATTTACAAGTGATTTAAGTTTAAAGATTAAGTGAAAAACAATATTTAAAAGTATTAGAAAACACTTAAAAATATGTTATTTTAAACTTAATTAAAAATGTATTAAACAAATATATTTTTGTGATTTTTTTTGATATTCATAAAATACATATATAAAATAATAAGTGTGTAAAAAATGAAGAAAAAATAAGTTAAATTGAATGGTTAAATTAATGGTTGAAGTTGTGTAAAAAATCAAAGAAAATAGGTGATAAAAAGAAGGGTTTAGTCCCATAGGGACTTGAACTCGTGACCTTGAGGTCACTACTCAAAACAAAAGCCAACTGAGCCACGCTCGTGGCTTGTTAGTAATACGCGCTGGGTACAATATATTTTCAAACTGAATTTTAAAACTCATGAACCAAAAAAACGCGCCAAGAACACAATCCCATTTTGAATTTGAATTTTCTGAAAACTGAACCAAATTGATCAAGTGAAGGGTCTAACTCACTCGTTTTTTCATAAGGATCATGATGGTGCCCTCATAATTCATTTATTTTTGCTCTAAGGTGATCAATTTTCTGATGAACACGAAGAACCCTAATTCTGAGATTGATCATGAAATCGTGTATGATTGATGAATTGTGAAATTGATTGAGGGTTAATGATCAGTGATAGTGCAGAAACAAGATAGCAACTCAATTTTTCATTTATGATGCATGTATGTATGAGTTTGAAGTTCAAGTAGCTTACCTTCAAAAACGGCCAAACTGGAAATTGAAATCGTGCCTGGAGGTGTTACAGATGTTGTTTCTTGATCTGGACAGCATCAATGGACCTTATGGAACATGTTTGAATGCTTGGAACAGTTTGAATTCACCTGAGCTAAGCTATGGAACCTGAACTGCAGTTGCTTCAAGTATGAATCGAATTTGAAGATGGAGATGTTACAGGTCATATGTGAGTGTTTGGATCATTCATATGAAGTATATGGAAGGTGTTAGAAGTGTTATTTTGGACAGAAATGATCTTGAATGGATTTTGGCATGATAAGGCTTAGATTATGCATATTTGAGAAGTGAGGTAGTGATTTTGAGTTTGAGATGTTTTTGGAGTGTGTGAGTGGATCAAACACATCCCATATGATGTTTGTGGTTTGTGGGAAGCATCACTTTGGTCAGAAATTCAAAGGTTTAGAGGTTGAGCATTTTACCTCTTTGAAACTTAAGAAACTTGCATTCTAAGAAAGAAAGAGAAAGCCTATAATTTGTGTGACTTTGGTGTGTTTTTGAATGGAGTTTGGACCTCTATTTATAGGCCAAAGAGTCTGAACTCAGAGCTTTGCAACTTGATCAAAGTTTGATGATTTGGCTTAAGAGATAAAAAGGAATCTTTTACATTTAATGCAAAATGGTTAAAGTGACCAAACCATGGTTAAACTTCAAGCTTCTTATCCTCTTCCATTCTGATCTTCTAATCAGAAAATATCTTCAATTATTGTCTTGATGCATCATTACTTGCATTATTTGGCAATTTGGTTCATAATTTTGCAAAAATGGCTTGAAATTTCAAGTGAAATGGTCACTAATGTCAAAATTCAAAACCATAGCTACACTCCATATTTTTTCATGCTCTTGGACATTTTGGAAAGCTCATGTTACATACTTCAAAACTCTAGTTGAAAGTTTCTTCAAGATCTTTAAGGAAGTGGGTGAAAAAGATCCATGAACTTTGAGAAAAATGAAGTTTCAAGTGAATTTTTCAAAAGATGCCAACTTTGAAGCTCCATATCTCTTAAATGGTTGATCTTATGGAAAAAATTCATATGTGTCAAAGTTGTTTATTGGATCAAAATCTACAACTTTCATGTTGGAAGTTTTTTTCAGTTTGTAGGTGAAATTTTGAGAAATTCCCTTTCAAAGTTTGGAAAAAACCATGAAAAAACACTTAGAAATTTTTCTAAGTATGGAAAGTCAAACTTTTGACTTTTTGATTCTTGATTGATTTTCTTGATTTTTCTTGATCAAATGACTTCTCATATCATATATTGATGATTTAAAACTTCAAAAGTCATGGTTGACCAAAATTCCCCAAAAGTCAATGGTGATCTTGTACAGTTGACTTTTTCAGACGAATCGCGTTTCTGGAGATTTCAAATGAAACAGGCTATCCTCATCAAATGAATAGTATGAATGGATCACATTGAAGCATTAGAGGATATTGAGCCATGGTTTGAGTTGTGACACCATGTCCTGATTAAAAAGTCAGTTGTTCAGTGAATTAGGTCAAAAAACCCTAATTGTCGATCTGATGAAATTGATGACTGTGGATCTTGAACTGAGATGCAATTTCCATGGGATATTGTCATAGGGATTATTTGAGGATGATTGAAACCTTTGATTGACTTCCTGGGGGTTTTTATGGTTTCCCAAATGTGATCCCTGATTTCAGTCACTGATAGTTCAAAAATCCTGATCTGAGGATTTGTCTGATCAATCTTTGTGTAGGAGATGTTCTGAGCCAATGGATTAGGTCAAAATGATTCACTTGGGGTCTTGAGGTCATGTCCCAAGTCATTAGGTCAAATCCTGAGCAAAAGTCAAGAGTATGCTATCTTCAGTCAAAACCCTAATTCAGTCGATTCAGAGCCTTTGAGCTTGTTGAAATGAATCTCTGAGGAACAAATGTTGATTGTTGATGAAGATAGTTCTTTTGAGATGAAGGGAGAACAAAACCCTAATTGATTGTTACTTGTACTGATGAGTGATTTCCTGATTAAATCCTGCTGAGTCACAAGTAGCAAACACAAGCTATGCAATTTGTTAGAGATGCAAATGATGCATATGCAGATGATATGAGGTGGTATCTTAGGTCAAAAATTGGGGTATGACACCTAGGCTTAGAAGATATTTCACTTATATTTTACTTTGATTAGGAAATAATCCTGACCCATAGTAATCTTAAAAATAGCCATTAAAAGTCATTCTTTCCTCGAGACATATGTCTTCGAAGAACACAAACATCATGTCGAAATCTCCAGCTAACAAATTGCCCCCAATAAATATCTATTTCGAAGGACAATTAGAAATAGACATTTCTTGAACCATCTTAAGCTAGGAGAAAAAACATGTACCAGAAATTTTTGTACAACCAGATCTAAAAGGATTAGGGTTAATCCAAAGGAAAATATGACAAAACAATCAGTGATTGAAATGAAGATAGAGATCATTCATGATATTATCCATTGAATTATAGTTTAACATAAAGTTATTATCATGAAACGATCGATTGAAAGAAAAAAAATATCACATCAGTAACATGAAGAAATTATTAAGCAAATTGTGGAAAATGAAGAAAGAGAAGAGCATAGATGAAGATTTACCTTTAGAAAATTTCTTCACCCACCTCCTAACCTTCTTGCCCACCTCCGGTGAATTTACCACACTACCCCTTGTTTCGGAAGTTCATTTCCGAAAAGGTACTTTTTTTTGTTAAAAAAGGTGTTTTCGGAAATGTATCTCCGAAAACGTGTTTTTTTTAATATAAAATATTGATTTCGGAGATGCATCTCCGAAATAAAGTTACTTTTCAGAAAATGTGGTGTTTTCGGAAGTTCATCTCCGAACGCACCCCTTGGAGGAATTCGGAAATGAACTTCCGAAATATTCCAAGACCAAATTGGTCTTGGAATGTTTCGGATATACACTTCCGAAATAATTAATAATTATTAAAAAAAATTAAAATCAAGGTGAATCAATACAATTAATAGGTATAAAATCAAGGTGAATCAATAAAATGAAGGTGAATCAATAAAATCAAGGTGAATCAAAACATCCTAAACTATTTGAAAGTTAAAAATTATTTTACTAACTTATATAAATCAAAAACATTTTAATTCCATAAGTAAATTTTGAATTATATAGAATTAAATATAAAATTTATTCATTAAATAAAATTAAGACAAAATCTTTTTTTAATTTTTTAAACTAAATAAAAAATTATCTCATTTTTAATTATGAATCAGAATAGAAATATATAAATATATAATAATAATTATTAATTTTGTAAGTGAAATATATAAATATATAATATATATAAATATATAATAATTAATATATAAATATATAATAATTATTATAAATTAAAACACTCATTTTTTTAATTTTTTTAATTATTATATAAATATATAAATATATAATAATTTTTTTAAATATATAATAATTATTATAATTATTATATAAATATATAAATTAAAACACTCATTTTTTTAATTTTTTTTGTAAATACATAATGATCGCACCACCACTCCTCATGTAAAGATATGATCATACCTTGAATAATGATCAATAGACAAACTAACAAAGAAACCCTAAACAAAATAATCAAGAGACTATTTCATTGAAAAACTAACGTTGATGAATATACAAAATAACACTTCAGGGAAGAACAAACCTACTTGTGAAAATGATGCTTTATGAATATCTTTTGGAAGATATTTGATGAATATCAGCCTGAAAATCGCCTAGGTTTATTGCGAAATGACGAATTGACATTTGAGTGTTGATAGGTAAATGAAAAGTTAGAAACTAGATAGTACTCTGAAGTATTTCATGCAAAATAAGTGTCATGTCGGTTTTACACAAAATCCATTTATTAAAAATATGAAATATAAAAAAAACTTCATAGCGCCATATTATGAGAATTCATTTTAAAGATTTACCACGTCTGTTATATAAAAAAAAAGGAGGGGTTAAAGTATATTAAATAAA
Source organism: Vicia villosa (assembly GCF_029867415.1). NCBI lineage: Eukaryota > Viridiplantae > Streptophyta > Magnoliopsida > Fabales > Fabaceae > Vicia > Vicia villosa. The sequence goes on from NC_081185.1 coordinate 85,622,145, forward strand.
GTATTAAAATAAGATTTTAAAATTACTTTTATGAAATTCTTAATGCAAAATATTTTACCTCTCAGTTGGACCATATAGCCGAGGTAAATACTAATGGAACAAATAAAAAAATAAAAATTTCATTGGAAAGACGCCAAGTGAGAAATACCTATGAAACAATTGAAAAAAAAACATAAAATGCACCAATTGGGTGTCGAAGCGAGATCCCTTATTGCTACCTTACCTCAATTTTATTAAATATTTGAGGGCTAAAGTTTTTTATTAAAAAATTAATAAAACATGGCGCTTCCACGACCGATACCATCGTTTTTCATTGTTCGAGGTGTAAGTTTCGCCATAAAAAATGTTATTTGTAGTAGTGCAAAAGCGGCCTACCCTTTACCTGTGTGTTGGTTACTATCTTTATAATGGACTTACATAATAACCATAATCATTTTACCTTGCCGTATCTGATATACAGATATGTGATCATGCTAAGCGTCGTCAATCATAGGTCTTGTAGAAATCTCCTTTTCAACTTTTTCCTCGGCTGCTTCACCATGGACACATTCTGCGTTGCTGCAGGGCCAGTCCTGACATTTAAGAGGCCCTAGACAATTAAAAATGGACCCTAATAAAAATGGACCTTAATATATATTTAAAATTATAAGACTTTTAAAATTTTGAGATAATGCAATAAATACTTCAATATTTTATTAGGGTTTATACAATAACGTGAAAAAAGTCAAACTAATTAAAAAATAATAAGACCTTAAAAATACTTTGATAAACTAAATTAATTCTTGTTCAAAAATATTCTAAATTTATTAATTTAATTATATATATTTAATCATAATGATTTAATTAAGGGTTAAGTATGTTTTTGGTCCATATAAATATTTCAAATTTCATTTTTAGTCCCTATTAAAAAAAATATTTTAGTTCCTATAAAAATTTTATGCAGCTAGTTATAGTCCCTACTATTTTTTAAAATTTTGAAAACTATTTAATTATCTTTAAAATTTTAAATTTTTGAATAATTTTTTTCATACGTGTTTAGAATATAAAATATTATTTTTACCAAATTATAAATTTTTTAATAATGATAAGAATTAAATATAATTTTTTTAAATTTCAAAAGATAATGATAAAATTAATGCAATTCTCGACTTATAAATCAAATTTTGAGTTTTTTTAGGAACTTTTTATAACGTTCTAAACATGTATGTAAAATAATCATTCAAAAATACACATCGATTTAATAGTAGGGACTAAAACTACGTGCATAGTAATTTTATGAGGACTAAAATATGTCATCTTTTAATAGGGACTAAAAATGAAATTTGAGATATTTATAGGGACCAAAAACATACTTAACCCTTTAATTAAAAATAATATTAATATTAATAAATTTTTAATATGAGTATAAAGTAACAACCTATGGTTGTTTAATACATGACTTGTGATTTAATTTTAATATTATAAAATATGAAACTTTTTGAAAATATTACATATAATAGTTTTTGAAAATAGTTGAAAAAAAATTACATATCAACTCAAAGAACCAAAGATCGTACACACAACCCATTCATTAAACTTACAGAACACAACCGCTGCACTATAGTTGGATTTGTGTTCATTACTGCAACATAACATATACATAAATAGTTTAGTTTATAATTTCTAAACCCAAACCCTTAAAATATGAGCCCCTTTTTTATGTGGCCCTGGGCTTAGGGCCTGCTTACCCTGGCCCAGGGCCCGCCCTGTGCTGCTGCATCCTTCATGTTGTTGTGGAGCATTCGTTCTATGGACGGTATGGCTTCCGTCTGTCATCTTGATATTTTCTTTCCCATAATCTTTTGTTTCTTTTGGCTCCGACTTATCTGACTCAACCTGAAACTATCTCCATGCAGCATCCCGCTGATACTCTGCTGCCTTAAGACTTGAAAAGATGTTTCGTTTCTCTATGTAAGGATATAGAAAGTTGAAGAGGGGAATATTTCTATTCTTAGAGTATATTATTTTTTTTAATTACAAATTTTGAAAGCTTTGTTTTTTTTTTAAAGGACAAAAGCAAAATTATAATTATTCTAAAAGAGAAGGCATAAGCAATGCCTTAAGTATAGGAAATTAAAGTACAAATTTCCAACACCAGATACAGAATCCAATACCCTCATGTCAAAAAAAAAGGCTCTACTAATTTAGTCTACACCCTGCTCAAAATGACCCAAAACAGACCCTGCTAATTACCAAATAAAACTAACAAATAAGGAGTACAACTACCATGTGAGCAACAGCTCCAAACCAAATTAGTCAACACCATATTTTCATATCTGAGACAACAGCCTCATGACACGATGGAATTCTTAAAAATTCGTCCATTCGCGATCAGATTCCGCTGCTGAGCCAGACCCAAAAAATTGCACAAGCTTGCTGCAGATATAGAGAAAACCCTGGAAATACCGAGCAGTACTATAGAGCAATACCGAATTGCACCAATACACAAAGCACTATAAAACTTCTGGTTTGTAAGAGAGAGTTGCACCAATGCAGAGAAGCAAGGCTACAATTATTAAGCAGAGCTATTGCAAACAGATCACCACAAACAATCATGTAAAGCACCCCTTAATGCAATCCTTTGGATATCTCATCCAGTGATTAAGATCGTAGCTGAAACCGGCCATCTTACTCTTGATCGACTTCCATGATAGCAGTAGAATATCTTCAAATATTTTTGCATTTTTTCATCCACCATTCTTGAAAATCTTCTCGTTACGATTCCTCCACAGTGTCCAAACACACGCGAACTATATGGCGGTAAGCATCTCTAAAACAGTCTTACCACCACTGATTAAGCCACGAAACTGATATAGATTATGTAGAGCATTGTTGTGAGAAACAGAAGATAAGTTTACCCATCTTAGGATCTTGCTACAATGTCAATAAGAGTCTCAATTAATGTCTCTCTAATGACTTTTCATCTTTCTAAAATTTCAACCAATCTCCAAAATTAAATATGTGTATCAAATTATTTTTATACTTTTTTATGTTTATCATTTTTTACTGATATGTTAACTTATTTGTAACTTGATTTTCAATTAGTATTAATTTTTTAAAAAAATTTCTTTCTCTTTATTTATACTTTCAAAGCTCTTTTATTATAAAGTTTCTGAATTTTTTTTAACTTTCACATTTTTTTTACAAAACATTTCTGTTTATTAGTTTTTCTTAAGAATTTTTTATATATAAATACATAAACATTCATCTTCCATCCCAAATTTATATTATCTATTTCATGTTCAATATACAATAGTATCAACTAGTTGTAGTTACCATGAAAAATATAACATTATGCAAAACTAGCAAAATAACAATTAAAATTACAATAGTATCAACTAGTTGTAGTTACCATGAAAAATATAACATTATGCAAAACAAGCAAAATAACAATTAAAATTTCAGAAAGTATAACTTGTAGAAGAGAAAAACCTATAGAAGAAGGGTGGTGATGCCTTCAACCGTCGGATTTGTTAGAGAGTGGGTTGTGACGGCCGGTTAGGATGGGTGGTCATCGTCGGATACTACCTGTCGTAAAATCTCACATATCAACAAGTGTTCTGAGCGTCTGAAAGTATCGAGGCACAAAAGCACCATCTCTTTTTGCCACGGACTTCGGAGGTCCCTTTTCCTTGGGTGGTACGCTACGAACTTGCTGCGTCACTTGTTGTGACCCTCGAGAAGATACCTAAAAATCATATAACTTAGGTAAATTAAAAAATCATGCAGTTTTAGATTCAGATTATATATTAACACTTTAAATGTACCTCTTTTAGTGATGCAACAGACTCATCCTCCTGCAAAATATCTTTACCCTTAATTGCGGATTTTGTAGGAGCAATCTAAAATTAAAATGTAAAAAATAATTAACGTAACGGTTCAGAATTGACATTCGAAAACTAAATGATTCATAATGGTTTTCAACATACCTCATCACCAATGATAATGAGCTTCGAGGGCCATGCAACAAATGACCCTATTGCATCTCGCAGCAACGTTGTCTCTGAGACCATGTCAGGTACCGGTAGCACCGCATCATGATCTAATACAACATCAACTGATACTTTCAGGTGTCCATCCGGGAGCGGTCTATGGTGAAGTAAATCTCCCAAAGTGTTGTGCACTTTTCCCTTGCCAACTAGGCGATAATTCGGTGACGATAAGTATAGTTGGCAAGATGAAATGCCCTAAACCAATAATAAATATAGAGTCATTATCATTAATAAAATAGAACAATTGTAAGAAAAAAGAATTTATAATTACCTCGGGAAATTTTCTTTGACAGTTGATACTAGCTTTATCACTAGTTTCTTTCACCGATGAAGTATTGCACTTTTCTCTCATATACATCTCTTTATCTCTTTGCAATTCAGAGACTTGTGCTTGTAATTCTTGCAATTTTTGCAACACTTCTTCATTGGTAGGATTTCTTCTCCTAGAATGCTTGTAGAAAGAGGTTGGAGTCACACCATGACCTTTACCCCTCACCCGACCGGGATACTCAGGAACATCTAGTATTATACTAAGTACGCTCCTATTATCCTGGTCCTCACCGGTGGATACCGATTGCGACACGGTCTCCTGTAATTCATTTACATTTCAATAATTATTAGTGGAGATAAAAAATCAATTATATATTAATAAACATTTGATTTAATTAAAGACACAGTGTTATACTTACACATTCATCATAAACTTTTTGAACATCGGGATCAACAGCTCGATTCTTGCCCACACGAGCTTCCTTCCATAACATATGTACTGGAAGTGAGGTTTCCTCACTTTTCGTCTCCTCTAACTATGCATTGACACAAATGATAAAATCGTCAATTAAAACACATTTAGACAATTAATAAGAATGTAGCATTTCTATTTAACGCAGTTGATCAAGACATGAACATGTGCAGATTGCATTTCTTGTTGGGTCAACCAATGCACACCCTTCTTTCCAGATGGACGACATGGAAGCCCGAAGATTGATAAGGTAAATTTACTTTTTTCATTAACATTTACCGGATTTTGTATGATTCTTGGAGTTAACATCAAGTGGTTAAAATAGTGATTGCAAAAATGTGATGTTTCTCGATGCAAGTAATGTGCACATATTGATCCTTCGACTCTAGCATAATTTTTCACTGATCTCTTTGAATCGCCTATGAACCTTTCAAATGGATACATCCATCTATATTGAACAAATAATCCAAGATAAGCTTCATATGCATGGCAATCATGACTTTTCATACCATGCAAATTCCAAGTGTTAGGATCGGCACACCTTGCTAAAATTGAAGAATATCCGACGGGAATTCTCAAATCTTTTTACCATCGACAAACTGCTTATGCTTCTTGGGAGGTCAGACTGAAATAAGCCTTCGATTTTAATAACTTTCCATTCGGTTGAGGCTTCAAATCCAACTCTTTTCAATTACACCAAATTTAAACGTCTTGTCTATCCTTCTCATTATCTTTTGTTATGTCTTTAACATCCATCACTGTGTTAAACATATTATCAAAAAAATTCTTCTCAATATGCATAACATTAAAATTATGGTGCAACAAACTATCTTTCCAATAGAGAGGTCCCAAAATATACTTCTTTTTGTCGAATTGCGTTCGACTCCATATCCTTCAATTCTAAATGCTTTGCCAGTATCTGTGAATTTTGGTAGTTCACAAACTTGGTCCCATATAGCACATGGTGACAATCGAGGCGGAGGAGAATCTGTTACCCTTTCGTCTTTTTTGAAATTTGTCTTGTTTCTTCTATATGGGTGATTTATTGGTTGGAATCTGCGGTGACAGTCAAACCACGAGCTTTTCCCTCCCTTTATCCAACATAAACGCCTTGGTGTATCCCATACATTGTGGACGACCCATTTCGCCATGTGTACTTCAACCAGACAACATGTCATTTGTTAGAAAGTCGTTAATGGTCCACATCAAGGCATCTCGCATAGTAAAGTTTAATTATATACAAGAATTAAATTAAATTAACTAATGAATAAAATATAGTCGCGTAATTTTCACGTCGCAAACAACAATATCTCAGTTGCCACTTGAAAATTAACCATTGGAGAGCTATATTTGTGGCGGAGTTCGCATACCTATAAGAAGATGCACAAAAAGGATAGAAATAGAAGAAGATGAAGTCCATAGAAGTAGAAGAAAATAGAAGAAGATGAAGTCGCGGAGGGACCGAAAGGAAATAAAAACATAAGAAACTTGAAGAAGATGAAGTTGTGGAGGCAGACACATTTAAACAATAAAGGGTTATTAGCTATTTACCCCTGCCATATGGAGCCTTTACGAAAACCCCTCTGTAAAAAAAAAAGTCACATGGATGACCCTATAATTTTGAAAAAGTCACTATTAAAACCTTCCCCATGCCAAGTCATCCAAAATTCTGATGTGTCATTGTTTTTCTGTTTTTTCTATTTTCTTTAAATGCCACATGTATTTATTCATTTATGTAAGGACAATTTTACCCTCAACCCTCTCACTGTTCATACCTTCTTCAATTTCTCCCTCTGCTTCAACAACAACATTGTTCCTTTGTTCTTCCCAAACGTCATCTCTCTCTGCTTCTATATCTCTATAACCAACCAACAAAATAGAACACTACCACACACACAAAAAATCCTCAATTCTGTTCTATCTCTCTCGGCCTCACTCGGTTCTCTCCCTCTCTTCTCCTTATGACTCAATCGATTCACTCTCTGTATTCTCTGTTCTTCTGAATCTCACTCAAACAAAACAAACAACAACCAAGAAAACGTCATCTCTCTCGGATTCAAACTCAAACGCTATCACTCGGTCTCCTCAAACACGCGCAAACGAATAACCAACATAGAAATCATGAAATCTAAACAAAATTGGGAACCCTACACTTCAGTAGAAAGCTTTGAATCATTCTTCTTTGCTCTTCTCTCTTCATGAAGATGAAGATTTATTCGGGATATCTCTGGTACGTCGTTCGATTCGTCTTTCCTTCGTTCGAAATTGATTCGTGAATAGCTCGCCTGAAACTTTGAGTGTAGAGTTCAGATCCTTCTTTCTGAGATGCGTCTCTGAGTTTGTTACTTTAAAGGAATCAGTAATGAAGAACCTGATGAAGTTACGGTTGAGCTAATGATATGGATTAAAAATTATGTAGACCAGTTTTGAAGCAGGTTTTTGAAGGTGAACCAGTGATTATATTTTCCAGTTAAGTTTTTGTGCTTGAAAATGGTGATGAAGATGACATTTATGGTATGATTTATGCTTATAGAGATTGGAATCTATGAAGGATCTCTATGCA